>NC_092336.1:437367500-437517500 GCF_046630445.1 Rutidosis leptorrhynchoides
TTACAATATCTCAAGAACATTGCTTCTGACGCGAATCATGCTTCTGAGTAAGCTAGTGTTCACTGAACTCTCTATTGCTAACTCTAATCACAATCGAAATGGGCAGCTCTTCTATGATGAATAATTGGTTATTCATACGTAGGTACTATATCCCTATGGTGACGTTAAGCACACATAACTACTTACCTTGTATCCTAGGGTTGATCAGGTCCTAATACTAGGTTATAGCCACGTGAATAAGCGGAAAAGGTGATCCGTAAATTAAACTTCTAAACCGTCAAGATTTCAGCATAACAATGTGACAAGTTTCAGATAAAATATTCAACACATAATAAACAATCGTAACAGATAGATAATCATGCAGGATGAAAGCAACTTAAGATAATAACTTTATTAAATTAAGGAAAGCATTCACCGTTTACAGACGAGATCTGGACCATTACAAGTGCTGACAACCTCTAGCCCGCTCCTATTACAATCTTCGGCGTTCGCCTCCGGGTACTTAATTTCCCGCTCGGAGGTGAGAAGGCCTTGAAAGCTCTAGTGGGAGAAAGTGTATTGTAGTGAGAGAGTGAAGAGAGGTGTGTATTGGAATGAATGACAAAGACCCATTAAATAGACTTGGAAATTGCAAAAATACGCCTGGCAGGGCGTATTTGGCAGGCCGTATGGATGGCAGGCCGTATGGTGAGGGCACTTGGTGGGGCGTATTTGGCAGGCCGTATCCATACAGGCAAGCCGTATGGCAGGCCGTATGGTGTGCTGGTCAGCCTTGATTCCCTGGACCGTAACTTGATTTCTTGTCTTTCACCGTTTTCGCTCTAGAATCTTCGTTTTAGCTCCGTTTCTCTTGATTCTTTTTGCATCGTCTTTGTAATTACTTTACCTACAAGTTTAACTAAAAAAGCGATTATTTTGCCGAAAAAGCTTTGAACTTTATGCTTTTGGGACTCAATATCGGGGGTAAAAACGTGACTTTTTAGCCGATATCAAATATCCCACACTTAGACTTTGCTTGTCCTCAAGCAAACTTCTGAACTTAAAACAGTGAGGACTTTAATCCGTAGAGATCAAGTTGTTTTTGTTCCGCAAGACGGAAGAGCGGAAACTTAGCTTTTATTCTTTTTGCTATTCTCGAATCTTTTTCCGCAAGCATGAGAGGAGGTTACATAACTAAGGCTATCTCACTCGGGTCACTCATTTCACTAAAGTGTTTAGGGTGTCCTAAAGTTCTAAGAAATAAAGTCACTCTTAGCCAGTCATGCTTACATTCTTCGTCATAAGCTTGATCAAGACTTAAATCTCCATCACTTATTTGCGAGAATTTTCGGTTATTGACTCAGCTTGAATTGTGAAGATATGGGGGTTTGGAAGTTTCTAGAGTGCGAAGGGTTTTGATAGACAGGAGTTAGTTTTTTGAAAGATTGATTTTGGCGATCCCTTTAGCTTTTTGTCAGGAATTTCTTGGTGAGCATCTTTCTTTTAACTGCCAGGAGTTTCTTTTCTCGATTCTTCACTGGTTCTGCTCCTTTTCTCAGAACCTTTATTCGTAGAGACTTTGCTCTAGTTTTTTTTTTTTGGTTTTTTTTTTTTTTTGAAAGCATCTTTTGCTTTTCTCTTCGAGGTCTCCTTGTGGTGATCTTCTTTCGATAATTGGCTTGGATGCTCGCATTTTTCTAGTGCAATTTTGGAGGTTTTCCCGAAAAAGAATGATTTAGTCGGGATTTATTTATTTATGAAGCGAATAGAGTAAATAAGAGAAGGTGAAATGGTTTTGTGGAGCGAAAAATGGAAACGAAGTTGTGTAGCGGAGGTTATTTATGTCTTCAAGAATAGCTGAGGTTTTAACTTAGTCATCCTCGTCAAAATGTGTGATTTCGAAATGTAGATCAAGAGCAAGTTCTGATTCCGAGATGTTAACATGGCGCGCTCAACGAAAATATAGTGAAGCACTAAAAATGAGTGCTTATAAAGCCTTATTTGGGGGTGCCTCACAACAATTATAGCAGGTCAAATTGCGCCTTTTGTTATGCAATGCTCTATTGGAAAATTGATTTTGATTTTCAAAAAAAGTTTTCAACCTTGTTTTACTCTTTTTGTCTATTTTGTAGCAAAAACTTTTTGATCTTTTATAGAATTTTATCATCCTTAGTGTTTTATAGTTCGAAAAGTTTTAAATTTTGTCAAAAACTTGAGGATTTTACAAGAATCGCTATGTGCAACATTTGCTATCCCACACTTTAAAACAACATTGTCCTCAATGTTAAGGATACAGAGTATCCCACACTTTAGTTTTTAAAAGAGGCGTTTTGTTATCAAAAGTTTATGTTGGTGGGGTTGACAATCCCACACTTAGTTTTTAAAATGGTATAGTAATTTGCGTATATTCTATTTGAAAATATGATGAAGACGTAGTACTCCCCTATGGTTTTAAGACGTGCAGCTGGATGACGCACTAACTATGGATTCTTCAATTCTTGTGCCGGCATCTTCAATTCTTGTGCTGGCATCATCCTCGTTCAAAGCATCCTTGCTCCCATTTGCTTCCATCTCGTACGGTCTCGATCGTTGTTTGTTTTGTGACGCTTATTCATGCAATTATTTATTCTAAAAGAAACCATACATACTAGAACATAAAAGTAGTTATGCCCGAAACCGGGCGTACAGAAATATAAGATAATGTAATGTAGCATCAGTAATAATAATACGAATGTTTCACAAGTAAAACATGGTTATGGCTGAGGTGGTGGATATTGAGGAGAATAGATTACGCTGGTGCGGGGCCTGGCTGGGTTTCTCAATCTGGACTGACCCTCCCTGGTCATCTCCTCGTCTGTGGCAAACTGGTCTGCTAACTCCTCTGTGTTCATGCCCGAGGATATTCTAAATTCTACCTCATCCGATCTCGCGATTAATCCAGTTAGTGACGATGTGCTCGTATAAACCATCGGCCCTGTCTGTCAACCCATACCCTCCTGTAAATCTCCACCTCTACCCCACTGCTGGTTAACGTCCATACTATCGATACCCTGTGCAATCCCTGCAGTCGTCTGTCGGTGCAACGCCTGATCCCATACCGACTCCTGAGCCTCAGTAGATGTGTTACCGTGGTCAGTGCTAAACAATTCTTCAAAAAAACTCCCAGCCCCTGTTGTCTATGGAGGTGGTGGTGGTGGCGTAGATGTGATAACTGTACGCTGCGTGTAGTGATGTGTAGGTGTAGGTGGAGGTCCTGAAAACTGGTGGCTCGGGCCTGCTTCCCTAGGATCACGGTGGGCTGTCATTACTGGGTACTCATGTGGGTATGGTGGGATGTGGAATTGCATCCAAATTCTCAAGGATCGCGTGCTGGGAAAACCAACTCTCCTGTCCTGGTATATCCCCCATGTGGTACTGGTATTGGTATGGTGGATATCGTGGACGATCACCCTCGCCAACTGATGAGTGACAGCGAGTGTCAGTGGGTCGTTCATGTGCTGTGGGATCATCCTCATCCATAGGTTCCTGAGAACCTCGTCGTCTCCTACCATCTCGTGTCCTAGTATCAGGTCCGAATCCCTGAACTCTCACCCCTGGTACCGTCTGATCTTCAGAACCAGGTATCTCTGGGTTCGCCTGAATGATTAACTGCTCATCCTCAACATGAATGTAATCCCAGCTGTTCAGCAGTTTATACCCTATTTCCTCTGACACGGCCCCAGTCCTATAGTTGAACCGTTCAACACTTCCTAAAACACGCATGTTCCGAAGCAACCTAGTAACAACGCCCCCTAAAACCGGCACAACTGTGTTTGCCGAATTCTTCTCACTGGTGAGAGCCCGAGCTAGGAGATGTGCCACCTGCATATTTTGGTTATTCATCATGGCTTGCATCAGGCGCATGTCTCTGATCGTAACAACTCCGCCAAATCTGGTTTTAGGATGAAGGGTTTTGGTGATTAGCTGGTGGAGGATTCGGAGTACGGGGTTGGCGAATTTGGATGCCTTTTTACCCGATTGCCATGGCCCATTATCTATGGTGTGCACTTGCCAGAAAGCTTGATGATCCATGTGATTCAAGGTGGTAGATCAATTCATGAATATTGGCTGGGTGAGCTGGGATGATTTATACAACTCCAAGTGTCTCGCAAACCGTGTGAGAGTCAGGTGGTACATGTGGTTTTGGTGTCCAAAATGGATGCACTCTTGATTATTATAATCTTCCGGATCGACATCCGAATCAAAACTACAGGTAGCCATAAACTCTGCATATGGCTCGTTGTATGTCATTTCGTTTAACTCAAACAACTGTTTCTATGCCTGGTATGTTCTACCCTCGGCTTGGAAGGTCAAGATTCCTCTGAGCTCATCAGCCCAACCACATTGTTCCAATATCGTCCAATTGATGTATTTGTTACCTGCTTTATTTCGGTTAATCCAAACTCTCATAAACGGCTCATTATCATCCGGATTTTCTTGCCCGCGAAGATAATGGGGTAACTCGTAATCATTTGGTAATCGATTAGCCATCTGCAAAAATCAGGTAAAATAGGTTATGCTCCAAAAATTTAGACTTAGAATCCAAAAATTCCTATATTTTTCGAAAAAATTCGAAATGAGGGCTCTAAAAATGGGATTTTCCAAATTCCTGTTATAGCCAAAATTTGCCAAAATTACCACAAACAACATTTAAATGAACTATAAACTTACTTTTGAGCAAAATTCAAAGTGTACCCGTGATTACAATAAATAATGCAATAAATAATAATTATAGCCATTTAGTCATAATACGCGATTTTGAAACAAATGTGATGATTTTTAAGCATACAATGATCCTAAAAACTATTTTTAATTACCTTAAATATTTTTAACCATCAAACTTGAGCTATAACATGTTAAAGTCAAAGATTAGGGTCGTTTGACCGGAAAAAAAATTGTTCAAAACGTACAAAATAAGGAAAATCAAGGATTAAGCTACATTTTCACGAGCAAATTAATGATTTCGTCATTTGAACTAGTTTTAAGGCAATCCTAAGTTTTAAAAACGTTTTAACTATAGGAAAAACCGAAGTCCTAATTACGTGTAGTTTGACCAAAATATCAAATTTAAGCAAACAAGCCTATTGTGTTCCAAAATCAGTTTCTAAGCACTCCTAATGAATCACTAAACCTAACTAAGCTAGCAAAACATCAAATTTCCAAAGATTTCACCAAATTTTACCCTAAAATCTCAACTAGTGAGTTGAGAGCCAAAATTTATTCAAAATATCTCAATCAAGCCTAAAAACTAACACAAAGTAATCACATTATCTATCTAAGCATAAAGGAAACCAAAATTGAGTCAAAAACAAGGTTTTTCTAAAAAGTCAAAAATTTGACCCTAGGAGAAAATTCGAATTTTCATCAAGAAAGAGTACCTTTTGTGCGAAATTGACGATGGAATCGAGTTTACGAGGCTAGAGAGAACAAGTTTCAAGCTTTGATTCGTCGAATTTGGTTGAGTTTTGGGGTTTTTGGGTGTGGTGGTGGTGCCGTCGGTGAAGGGAAACATAAAGGGAAGAAAATCAAAAAGAGAAGAGAAAGAAGAAGGAAAAGGGAAGGAAAAAGGAAAAGAAAAAGGCCCGTGTAGCTCGCGGGCTTATTTCCCCGACCCGACTTGCACAGTTTTTAAGTTTTTATGATTTTAAAATTTAAAGGGTTTTAAGAAAAGATAAATAAAATAATACCTCAGATTTTAATCCGGTCATTTTATATTATGTTGTTTTTATATTTTCTAAGATATATTACTAACTAAAATAAGAAAAGACAACTAAAAATTAAAATATTTTATTTTTATTAAAAACACAAATTACACAGGTTCTACAACTAAATTCCAGAAATGACGCGGAAAGAAAGACAAGTTTAAAGCTTCTTTGACCATCCAGAGTAAATCAGCGGAGCGTATTTAAAATATTTTGAAATCTCTTAACATCTTGCACTCGCGCTTCTGTAAATCCCCGATATCGTCCATAAGTTTAACCAAAGCCCTTTTAACTTTCTTAGTGTTTGAAATCCCATCCCTTGGCCTAGTATCTCTATAATTAAGTTCAAAAAGAAGTTTTGCCACTATGTCTTGAAATAAAAGATCTTCCGCACAGTCAGGATCACCGATAGTAAATTTAAAGTTTGAAGATATTTCTCAAATGATCTTCCTTTGCGGGTTTGTAAATGGAAATTTTGACATAGTGAGGATTTGCACGAGTTCCGAATACACTTCCTGTCTTTTTGCGAAGAAATTCTGATGTATTCTTTCCTCGGTAGAATCCGGAAAAGCTTCAATTAATATTTTGATGAGAAATGAGGCTGGATCAAAGTAGAAGAAATCTCGGTTTCCGTAGGTTGAAATAGGGTTAGGTTTCTTGTTTTCAATCCAAAATTCTAATTCAGAGATCATTGCCGAGACGTAATGGTTTATGTGAATTGGAGAAATTTCCTTATTAGTGAAGCGAGGGAGAAAACTGATGAATGATTCTAAATCGAATTTGAAACTAATTTCTGCATCCCGATACTTGACGAAAAGGTCATCCCCACATTCTTTTAACAGTTTGTGCAGAGAACGAGTCTGAGAACGTAGCTCTTTTAACAGATTGATTTGAAATGTTGAAAATGGGAAGTCTGGGGAATAGAGGTGCCTAACGAATTCTCTATAGACGTCTAACCTTCTGCTAGGATTTAACAGATTTTCAATAAACGGAGCTTTTGTTTTATCAGGGTTTCGTATCTCTTTAGGATTAAATTTGAACAAGTCTAGATAATTGAAAATAGTTGGATATTCTTCCCGTATCTCATCTTCCATAATCAGGAGTTCGTTAAGACTGAGCCTCCCTTTTGGATCGTGAAGAGGGTCGAATCCTGGTTCATTTGAGTAAAACTTATCCAAAAGCAATGAAATCTCTAAGTCAGATGAAATTATCCGGATTCTTGGACTACAAGAATCAAGAATTAAGTCTTGATGAGATTCATCAGGGTTTAGATTTGTTTTAGGTTTATAAAGAAAAACTTCGTCGGTTTCTGAATTTGTAGGAGAGCAACTGCCATTCGCACTTTCTTCGTAGTCGGTTAAGTTTGAACTGGAAACTACAGAAATTAAAACCATAATTAATATTTTGTTTTTTATAATTTGAAAAGGATTTACTATAATGGCAACTTTAAATCCTATACCGACAAACTCTCTGCTTGTTAAGCATGTGTGATTCTTGTCAATTTATCTTTGAAACAAGTGGCCAGGCAGACAACGGAGATGCAGGATCCTTTTGGTTCCGATATAATTGGAGACTGTTCCGAAAATCCAATAACCAAGTCCGTTTATAATTGTCTTTCTTAGACACCACTCAAGAATCTCAGATATCATGATAGAATCAACGATTACCTTAACAAACAGAAAATAATCCCCGGCAGCGGCACCAAAAACTCTACTTACTCTTGTGATATGGCCGAAACGGACGGTTTTATTATTGCGGTGTAGTTAGGCCACGACACGTCAGAATAAGCTACCACGAGGGCGAGTAGTGGTTGTTTTATCATTTATATTTAGCTGGGGTTCCAAGCTATAGCTCACCTACTTGTCTTTCTTTTTACGAGTAAGTGGTAAATATAACTCAGGTATGTATTTTTGTATGTTTGCTTAGTAATGTGGGATAAAAGTGCCTATATAGTTAACCCTAGTGACAATAGGTGATAGATTAAGATTAACTAGATGAAATAGTAATTAGACAATAAAAGTAAAGATAGGTGTGAAGAATAGAATTCTGAAGGGGAATTATCGCAAGAGTTTAACTTCCTAGGATAAACACTAAACCTAAATCAACTGGGCTGTGAACCTAACTGATTTGTCACTAAGAGTTTAGGCTTTGAAGATTCTGGCTAAGACAGGTATCCCTACTCCTAACATTAACCTGAAAGGTTTGAATGACCTTATGGATAGGATCCTAGGTACATGAACAAAGTGGTTTACCCAATAAAGGAACGTCTCAGCTTTTCTTAATCCTAGTTGGTCTAACTAAAGCAATATCCTACCACTAAATCACTATGCTATGCCTTAACATTAACAGATGTGCAATCTTAGATATTCTAAGGTACTGCTAATTGGGATAGAAGTCTCTCCTTTTCGATCACTTATTCAACCCTGGATCATCTTACAATATCTCAAGAACATTGCTTCTGACACGAATCATGCTTCTGAGTAAGCTAGTGTTCACTGAACTCTCTATTGCTAACTCTAATCACAATCTAAATGGGCAGCTCTTCTATGATGAATAATTGGTTATTCATACGTAGGTACTATATCCCTATGGTGACGTTAAGCACACACAACTACTTACCTTTTATCCTAGGGTTGATCAGGTCCTAATACTAGGTTATAGCCACGTGAATAAGCAGAAAGGGTGATCCGTAAATTAAACTTCTAAACCGTCAAGGTTTCAGCATAACAATATGACAAGTTTCAGATAAAATATTCAACACATAATAAACAATTGTAACAGATAGATAATCATGCAGGATGAAAGCAACTCAAGATAATAACTTTATTAAATTAAGGAAAGCGTTCACCTTTTACAGACGAAATAGGACCATTACAAGTGCTGAAAACCCATAGCCCGCTCCTATTACAATCTTCGGCGTTCGCCTTCGGGTACTTAATTTCTCGCTCGGAGATGAGAAGGCCTTGAAAGCTCTAGTGGGAGAAAGTGTATTGTAGTGAGAGAGTGAAGAGAGGCGTGTGTTGGAATGAATGACAAAGACCCATTAATAGACATGGAAATTGCAAAAATACGCCTGGCATGCCGCATGGCAGGGCGTATGGCAGGGCGTATTTGGCAGGCCGTATGGATGGCAGGTCGTATGGTGAGGGCACTTAGTGGGGCATATTTGGGAGGCCGTATCCATACAGGCAGGCCATATGGCAGCCCGTATGGCAGCCCGTATGGTGTGCTGGTCAGCCTTGATTCCCTGGATCGTAACTTGATTTCTTGTCTTTCACCGTTTTTGCTCTAGAATCTTCGTTTTAGCTCCGTTTCTCTTGATTCTTTTTGCATCGTCTTTGTAATTACTTTACCTACAAGTTTAACCGAAAAATCGATTATGTTGCCGAAAAAGCTTTGAACTTTATGCTTTTGGGACTCAATATCGGGGGTAAAAACGTGACTTTTTAGCCGATATCAATCCTAAATACTCGAGCACTAGTCAGGGATACACTTTTAATATATAAAATATAAGATATGAATGCCCACGTATCAATATTGAGATTCAATATTGCAGGATAGTACGTAGACGCAACGGAGATGATAATACTAGATTGACCTCATGAGCATACCCCCGAACATTATCCATAACCTCCATAGCTATAACCCATAATTTCCTTAGTTCTATCCCGCTCGAAAAATCCTTTTGAAATAACTCTCTCATAACTTCGTCGTAGTATTTTATTTAATAATAATAATAATAATAATAATAATAATAATAATACCAATACTAATAATAATAATAAGATTAATAACAATATTAACCTTAATAATAATAATAATATAAATAATAATATAAATAATAGAGGGAGTAATATATCGCTTGATGTATGTATGTGTATGTTTTACAAACCGAACTCGAACGATATTTATAGAAGTTTGCTGATATCCTCACCCATTAGATCGCATGGGTTTTGAGGGTCACAGCCATGCGATCGCATGGCTACTGTGGCCAGCTCAAACTCGTTTAACCTCATGCTGCCGACAGTTTATATAATAATATATAATATATTTAATTTATATAATTAATTATATATTATATTAAATTTACGTGCATAGTTGACTTGTAATTTTCATTCCGATGACTCGTACGTTGTCATTTGACTTATGTCCCGATTCCGGTTTCTCGAATGCATTTTCGTACGCTTAGAAAAATGGTACTTTATGTTTCGCGACGCGTACCTTTATACCTAACAAGACTCAAATCAATGAAAACTATCCCACTCAAAAATGTAACTTATTTATTTGAGTGTTTTGGTCATTTGCTTCTATAAATCGACGTCTCGTTATATATACATGTGATAATATAATTTTAAATCAAAAACATTTTGTATCTAATTAATATTATATTAAATCACTTTGTAAAGTATATATATATATTTATACTTATATTAAAAATATAAATTCGTACATATCGTATGTAATTGAAATATCCATTTAATAATATAATATTTGATTTTTCAAAACTATTTATATTTCAAAGTTCATTTTAGAATCGTTTAAATAATAGAAATTATTATATCATATAACATTTATATTTTAAATCATATAATTTATTCATGCATCAAATTCTCATAAGTTAACTTATCTAAATATCAATTGATTCAATAATCGAATACTAATATCGTTTATTATATATATATATATATATATATATATATATATATATATATATATATATATATATATATATATATATATATATATATATATATTCAATTAAATCACGAACCGTTATTATTTATAACTTGTCAAAAGGTTTCTAAAAAGATTCTAATTTTTAAGATAACGTTAAAACCTTTATCCTTATTAAAATGACTCGGTAACAATTTGTCAAAAGTAATTCCAGACATTTATAAAGTTATATTCCTTTTTAAAGAAGACGTGACACCCAAATCATTGTATATAATTTCTAAAATTTATAACAGTAAAAGATAATGATAATAACTTTAATAATTTACTTCTTGACATATTGTAAAATGTACAAATCTTTAGAAACATATCGTAGTACGTTTTATATCTAATACTTGTATTTGAAACCACCTATATATAAGCTCAATATACTTGTATATATATATATACACGCACGTTTCACATAACACTTTTTATTACGTAGACGTTTATCTATAATGAATAAGTATAACGTTATACGTTTAATATTTGCTAACGTTTACAAGTCATGAAATATATTTCCTAACATATTTACATGTCAATCAAACCGTTTAATATTTTGTTAATATATCTCAATTTAATAATCACACATATGTATATATTCATACATATCTATTTACACATAATTGTTCATGAATCGTCAAGAGTAGTCGAAGGGTAACATGAACATAGTTCAAAGTTTTTGAGATTTTCACATTACAGACTTTGCTTATCATGTCGGAAATATTAAATCATATAAAGATAAAGTTTAAATTTTGTCGGAAATTTTCGGGTTGTCACACACACACACACACACATACACACACACACACACACACACATATATATATATATATATATATATATATATATATATATATATATATATGGGAGAAATCAAGGGATAAGCATATTTTTAGGGATAAGTAATTTGTTATTTTTTATAATATTAAAATTAAAGTTTAAAATTTAAATTTTTTAATTTCTATGGTTAGTATCAGTGTTGTAAATCTCCTTATTTCTCCCTAAGATCTTATTTTTAAAAGGTCGCCGAGACGAGATGTCCATCTCCCGAGATTTCTAAGTCAACGGGGTCAAAATTGGTCAAAGCCACGATTTCTTAAATTTTCTCGCTATTTCTCGAATTTTGTCATAAAATCTCTTAATTTTTCAGATTTTCTCTCACATTTCTTGGATTTTTTTGTAAAATCTTGTAAAAATGTATAAAAATATACATACATTAATTTATTTATATATATTTATCTTATAAAAACTAAAAAGTCAACGTTCAGGATCTCCCCGAGATTTTTTCGAGATGCCGAGATCTCCTCAAAAATGTTCAAATGAGATATTCCAAAGATCCAAGATCTCGAACCTTGGTTAGTATTCATTGTGTATATTCGGAAAAACAAATTAAAAAAATTATTTTCTTTTACAGCGCTTTAACATACATCATATGTATGTTAACAAATTATCATACGTCTAAACTCTAATTTTAATGTTATAATAATAATAATTTAGTTATCCATTCATCCCCAAAAGGGGTGCTTAGCTCTAAATTTATATATATATATATATATATATATATATATATATATATATATATATATATATATATATATATATATATATATATATAT
This sequence comes from Rutidosis leptorrhynchoides, assembly GCF_046630445.1. Classification (NCBI taxonomy): domain Eukaryota; kingdom Viridiplantae; phylum Streptophyta; class Magnoliopsida; order Asterales; family Asteraceae; genus Rutidosis; species Rutidosis leptorrhynchoides. The sequence continues at coordinate 437,379,550 of NC_092336.1, forward strand.
ATATATATATATATATATATATATATATATATATGGGGAAGATCAAGCGCTAAGTGGGTATAAGTGAGATAAGTGGATAAGTGATTTTGTGATTTTTATATCTTTAGTTCTACAGCTCCGATTTAAAAAAAAAAATTGCTGGTATCTATTTTCATTGTGTAGATTCAGAATAAATAAAAATTGTTTTTTACTGGATAGGTAAGATGCATCTGATGCATGTTATCCGCTGTTTGATGCATGTTAACTGCTTTTCATGCATCAGATGCATCTTAACAAAAAACAAAGAAAAAATGACTTTTGATTAAAAAAAAATAGTGTTTAGGGTTTAATAATTAGGGTTTAGAAATTAGGGTTTAAAAATTAGGGTCTAGGATTTAGAAATTAGGGTTTTAGAACGAGTTTTTAATACGAACGGTTTAGAGTTTAGGGTTTAGAGGTTAGGGTTTAGGGTTGATGGTTTACGGAGTAAACCCGAAAACCCTAAACCCTAAACCCTAAACCCTAAACCCTAAACTCTAAATCGGGCTAAATCCTAAAAAAAAACCTCAAAACACGTTAACATACATCACATGCATTTTAAGCTCCTGTTAAAAAAAAATTATGAATCTACACAATGTCAGTTTATCACGGAATTGTTTTATTAAAAAAATTGGAGCTCTAATGTAAAAGATATAAAAATCTCATTTTCCTTATCCCCTTATCCCAAAAATACCTTGATCTTATGATATGATTATGAAATAAAACTTATGATATATATAATGATTTTCATTATAATTAATTACTTATGATATAAAAGTAATTATTTTAATTTAAGACTTATGATATATATATATTTATTAATTACATTATGATTTAATTAAACATTTAATTAAACTTATGACTAATAATACTTTTATTATTAATGAAAAATACTTATGGTAAGTATTAAACTTATGTTATGAGATTATTATAATAAGACTTATAATAAAGATTAATTAATTATTTAATTATTATAAGGCTTAATTATTATTTAATTATTAAATACTTATGGTTTAATAATTATAATTAAATACTTATGATATGATTAATAATTCATTATTAATTGATAATACTTATGATATGATTTAAAATCTATTGTTAGTTAATAATAATTATATTATGATTAATATTTAATTAATTAATTAATTAATTACTTATGTTATACTAATTATATCATTTAAACTTATGTTAACTTATTAATTCAATTTAAATTAATTAAACTTATGTTATGACATGATTATACATATATGACCTTAAATAACATTTTAACTTATATTATTAAAATCATATACACTTTAAAATTCAACGTTGACTATGTTTGACCAAGGTTGACTTTTGAGTTGACTTTCGATTGACTTTGACTTTTAGTTGACTTTTGTTGACTTTCTAATTAAGGAAACTTTCCTAAGTTAAAAACTTTCTAAAAATAGAAACCTTTTAATTATAGAAACTTTAGGAAGTAACTTTCTAAATATGGAAACTTTCCAAAAATAGAAACTTTTCAAATATAGAAACTTTCCAAAAATGGAAACCTGCTAAAAATAAAAACTTTCTAAAAATAGAAAGTACGTGTCCTTACGCTGTCCTGATCAAACCAAAGCATACTGAGTGTTGTTCTATGTCTACTTGCAGCAAGTACTATAGTTATCATACTAAGACTTGGCCTAAGTTAGTTATTTGTATCGACCTGCTTTATTTATAGGTCGGCGTTGTGATCATTCTTGATCACTTTACTTCGTGCAGTTCACATTTCCGTGTTACTACTTCGTTTACGTTAAGGTGAGTTATAGTCCCGCTTTTCAAACTATTTAAAGTATTTTGGGATGTGATTACATGCATTTTATTTTACGTTTAGACACAAGTGGCAATTAATTTAAATTATTCATTATGAGTTGAAAGAAAATATTCCCTAGTCTAGTAACTGTAATCACTGGTTTCCACTGGTGAACGCAAATCCTATGGATAAATAGGGCTTGACAGCCCCATTTCGAGCTAGTCGCGCTAGCAATTTATAATCGGAATGTATTAGTACTTCGTATTTATTTGAAGATACACATGTTCAGTGTATATATTGTGTTTGGTAAGGGTATGGAAATGGTTAAGTGGTTACCAGGTGACTCATACATAATGGAATAATATTTTATGTTTTCCAACAATTTTAATCTTGTGGGCTAAAGTTTATTTGTTTAATTAAACCTATAATTCACTCAACTTTTTTGTTGACAGTTTACTCGCATGTTTTCACAGGTACTTGATTGTTTGGGCTTCCGCTGTGTTAGAGGGTCTGCATGCATTTGAGCAGATTTTGTTAAACATTTTATGAAACATTGAACTTGCATTCTCTTTTGGTTTATCAAATTGTGGGTATTTGGTTGACAATGTTTTATGTCAACTTTGGTTATTTTAATATGTTGGGTTTGTTTAAACTACATATTTTGGTAAATTTCCTTTTTGGGAAACTTTTTGAATAAAGAATGCAATGTTGTTTAATAAATTCATTTAAAGTTCGATCAAGCTGTGGGACCAAGTGATGGAGCCGTTAAGGGTACTTGACGGGGCCATCAGATTCACTCTCGCAATCATCACGTTGCCATCGCTTGTCTGCTCATTTGGTCACTCATGCACTTAAGGGTTTCTTACTGACACCCTGAGTACAACGTAACCTCACTAACATTGAAGTCAAATGTTACGTCTGCAGGTATGAAAAGGCACCTGACGACGCGTAATGTAGACTCCACAACCAACTTCCATCGGGATCAAAGACTCGATCCACAAGGTTCCATCCGTTCGATGTCATCCATTTTGCAATATACTAACACGTGCCGTCATTTACGGGTTTCACTCCCGTGAACATCCCGACTTACGCATCTTCTTGCACGTCAACTCCCTTGCCACGAAATCATGTAATTGAATGCAACACAAGTAACCAGTTACCACCATACGGTTACACCCAACTCGTCTGGGCTCTCGATACTAAATGATAAATCACGGATTGATTAATCAAACTCCCTTGGTCAACCCGATGTAACCAACCCTTAACATCTAATGACTAACCCGACTTGGTTAAGTCAAACACATTTGGTTAACCCAACGTAGTCAACCCTCGACATCTAATGACTAACCCGACTTGGTTAAGTCAACTCACTTGGTCAACCCGACTTGGTCAACACCTAACAACAATTGATTAACCCGACTCGGTTAAGTCAAACGCACACGGTCAATCCGCCTCGGTCAACACCTAACATCTAATGACTAACCCGACTCGGTTAAGTCAAACACACACGGTCAACCCGCCTCAATCAACACCTAACATCTAATGACTAACCCGACTCGGTTAAGTCAAACACACACGGTCAACCCGCCTCAGTCAACACCTAACATCTAATGACTAACCCGACTCAGTTAAGTCAAACCTCAATGAGCTAACTCGACCTAGCTAGTCATTACATCACATGGTGAACCCACTTATTACCCAACATCACATATATAACAAAATAAAATAGGTACCGAATCGAATAGTAACTTAATCAAGCATTGTTAGACCTTCACACTCCGTCACTATTCCACTCGGGGCACTCCGAATTTCGGTGTCCCTCCTTCCGGCACTTAAAACATGTGACCTTACCCGACGGACATTCACGAGACTTATGTCCCATTTTCCCACAATTATAACACGCGAATTTAGAACCACCCGTGCCACTCATTTTCATGCTTCCGACACCTTCGGTAACACTCTTACTTTTCTTGTTCGAAAACACCGTCGCTTCGAACTTCTGCTTACTATCATCGGAACCGCTTGCCTTTGAGACAAGCGTCTCAATACCCTTCGCAACATTAAACAACTCATCAAAGGATTTCACCGAACCCCTACTAATCTTTTCCTGACAGTTGTCATTTAAAGTTCGATAGAAATCTTCCATTAGCATATGATCGTTGCTGGTATATGAAATGTCCCATTCTTATTGATTAAAAACGTTCCATATTAATTGATTTCGTTGCGAGGTTTTGACCTCTATATGAGACATTTTTTCAAAGACTGCATTCATTTTTAAAACAAACCATAACCTTTATTTCATAAATAAAGGTTTAAAAAGATTTACGTAGATTATCAAATAATGATAATCTAAATTATCCTGTTTACACACGACCATTACATAATGGTTTACAATACAAATATGTTACATCGAAATCAGTTTCTTGAATGCAGTTTTTACATAATATCATACAAACATGGACTCCAAATCTTGTCCTTATTTTAGTATGCAACAGCGGAAGCTCTTAGTATTCACCTGAGAATAAACATGCTTTAAACGTCAACAAAAATGTTGGTGAGTTGTAGGTTTAACCTATATATATCAAATTGTAACAATAGACTACAAGATTTCATATTTCAATACACATCCCATACATAGAGATAAAAATCATTCATATGGTGAACACCTGGTAACCGACATTAACAAGATGCATATATAAGAATATCCCCATCATTCCGGGACACCCTTCGGATATGATATAAATTTTGAAGTACTAAAGCATCCGGTACTTTGGATGGGGTTTGTTAGGCCCAATAGATCTATCTTTAGGATTCACGTCAATTAGGGTGTCTGTTCCCTAATTCTTAGATTACCAGACTTAATAAAAAGGGGCATATTCGATTTCGATAATTTAACCATAGAATGTAGTTTCACGTACTTGTGTCTATTTTGTAAATCATTTATAAAACCTTCATGTATTCTCATCCCAAAAATATTAGATTTTAAAAGTGGGACTATAACTCACTTTCACAGATTTTTACTTCGTCGGGAAGTAAGACTTGGCCACTAGTTGATTCACGAACCTATAACAATATATACATATATATCAAAGTATGTTCAAAATATATTTACAATACTTTTAATACATTTTGATGTTTTAAGTTTATTAAGTCACCTGTCCTCGTTAGTAACCTACAACTAGTTGTCCACAGTTAGATGTACAGAAATAAATCGATAAATATTATCTTGAATCAATCCACGACCCAGTGTATACGTATCTCAGTATTGATCACAACTCAAACTATATATATATATTTTGGAATCAACCTCAACCCTGTATAGCTAACTCTAACTTTCACATATAGAGTGTCTATGGTTGTTCCGCAATATATATATATATATATATATATATATATATATATATATATATATATATATATATATATATATATATATATATATATATATATATATATATATATATATATATATATATATATAGATGGGTCGACATGATAGGTCGAAACATTGTATAAGTGTCTATGGTATCTCAAGATTAAATAATATACAATATAAGTTGATTAGGTTATGGTTGAAATAGATTTATTACTAACTTTCACGTAGGTAAAATGAGTAGTTTTTATCAATCTTGTTTTACTCGTCATTTCTTCGTTTCTAATCCATTTTGAGTGATTCCAGTGGCCACGGTTTCATATTGAACTTAACTTTATGAATCTAAATAGAAAAAGTATAAGTTTATAGTCGGAAATACAAGTTACAAGTCATTTTTGAAAGAGGTAGTTATTTTCGTCGAAAGAACGACATCTTGATGACCATTTTGAAAAACATACTTTCACTTTGAGTTTAACCATGATTTTTGGATATAGTTTCATGTTCATAAGAAAAATTATTTTTCCAAAAGTATAGCTTTTAAATCAAAGTTCTTCTTAGCTTTTAATTATCCCAACCAAAACAGCCCCCGGTTTTACTACGACGGCGTATATCCAGTTTTATAGTGTTTATCGTGTTTCCGGGTTTTAAATCATTAAGTTAGCATATAATATAGATATAGAACATGTGTTTAGTTGATTTTAAAAGTCTAGTTAGAAGGATTAACTTTATTTGCGAACAAGTTTAGAATTAACTAAACTATGTTCTAGTGATTACAAGTTTATAACGTTGAATAAGACAGCTTTTTATGTATGAATCGAATGATGTTATGAACATCATTACTACCTTAAGTTCCTTGGATAAACCTACTGGAAATGAGAAAAATGGATCTAGCTTCAAAGGATCCTTGGATGGCTTGAAAGTTCTTGAAGCAGAATCATGACACAAAAATAATTTCAAGTAAGATTTCCACTTGAAATAAGATTGTTATAGTTATAGAAATTGAATTAAAGTTTGAATATGATTATTACCTTGTATTAGAAATATAACCTACTGTAAGTAACAAAGGTTTCTTGATCTTGGATGATTACATGGAATGGATTTAGAAAACTTGGAAGTAAACTTGCAATCTTGGAAGTATTCTTGATTTTATGAAACTAGAACTTTTGGAATTTATGAAGAACACTTAGAACTTGAAGATAAAACTTGAGAGAGATCAATTAGATTAATAAAATTGAAGAATGAAAGTGTTTGTAGGTGTTTTTGGTCGTTGGTGTATGGATTAGATATAAAGGATATGTAATTTTGTTTTCATGTAAATAAGTCATGAATGATTACTCATATTTTTATAATTTTATGAGATATTTCATGCTAGTTGTCAAATGATGGTTCCCACATGTGTTAGGTGACTCACATGGGCTGCTAAGAGCTGATCATTGGAGTGTATATACCAATAGTACATACATCTAAAAGCTGTGTATTGTACGAGTACGAATACGGGTGCATACGAGTAGATTTGTTGATGAAACTGAACGAGGATGTAATTGTAAGCATTTTTGTTAAGTAGAAGTATTTTGATAAGTGTCTTGAAGTCTTTCAAAAGTGTATGAATACATATTAAAACACTACATGTATATACATTTTAACTGAGTCGTTAAGTCATCGTTAGTCGTTACATGTAAATGTTGTTTTGAAACCTTTAGGTTAACGATCTTGTTAAATGTTGTTAACCCAATGTTTATAATATCAAATGAGATTTTAAATTATTATATTATCATGATATTATGATGTACAAATATCTCTTAATATGATCTATATACATTAAATGTCGTTACAACGATAATCGTTACATATATGTCTCGTTTCAAAATCATTAAGTTAGTAGTCTTATTTTTACATATGTAGTTCATTGTTAATACACTTAATGATATATTTATTTATCATTTAACATAATTAACCAAGTGTATCAATATCTTAATATGATTCATATGTACCTAGTAAGACGTTATAACGATAATCGTTATATATATCGTTTTCGAGTTTCTTAATTTAATAGTCTCATTTTTATGTATATAACTCATTGTTAAAATACCTAATGAGATACATACTTATAATAAAATCATGTTAACTATATATATAACCATATATATGTCATCGTATAGTTTTTACAAGTTTTAACGTTCGTGAATCACCGGTCAACTTGGGTGGTCATTTGTCTATATGAAACCTATTCCAATTAATCAAGTCTTAATAAGTTTGATTGCTTAAAATGTTGGAAACACTTAATCATGTAAATATCAATTACATTTAATATATATAAACATGGAAAAGTTCGGGTCACTACAGTACCTACCCGTTAAATAAATTTCGTCCCGAAATTTTAAGCTGTTGAAAGTGTTGACGAATCTTCTAGAAATAGATGCGGGTATTTCTTCTTCATCTAATCTTCACGCTCCCAGGTGAACTCGGGTCCTCTACGAGCATTCCATCGAACCTTAACAATCAGTATCTTGTTTTGTTTAAGTCTCTTAACCTCACGCTCCATTATTTCGACGGGTTCTTCAATGAATTGAAGTTTTTCATTGATTTGGATTTCGTCCAACGGAATAGTGAGATCTTCTTTAGCAAAACATTTCTTTAAATTTGAGACGTGGAAAGTGTTATGTACAGCCGCGAGTTGTTGAGGTAGCTCCAGTTGGTAAGCTACTGGTCCGACACGATCTATAATCTTGAATGTTCCAATGTACCTTGGATTTAGTTTCCCCAGTTTACCAAATCGAACAACGCCTTTCCAAGGTGAAACCTTAAGCATGACCATTTCTCCAATTTCAAACTCTATATCTTTTCTTTTACTGTCCGCGTAGCTCTTTTGTCGACTCTGGGCGGTTTTCAATCTTTGTTGAATTTGGATGATTTTCTCGGTAGTTTCTTGTATTATCTCCGAACCCGTAATCTGTCTATCCCCCACTTCATTCCAACAAATTGGAGACCTGCACTTTCTACCATAAAGTGCCTCAAACGGCGCCATCTCAATACTAGAATGATAACTGTTGTTGTAGGAAAATTCTGCTCACGGTAGGTGTCGACCCCAACTGTTTCCGAAATCAATAACACATTCTCGTAGCATGTCTTCAAGCGTTTGTATCGTCCTTTCGCTCTGCCCATCAGTTTGTGGATGATAGGCAGTACTCATGTCTAGATGAGTTCCTAATGCTTGCTGTAATGTCTGCCAGAATCTTGAAATAAATCAGCCATCCCTATCAGAGATAATAGAGATTGGTATTCCATGTCTGGAGACGACTTCCTTCAAATACAGTCATGCTAAGTTATCCATCTTGTCATCTTCTCTTATTGGCAGGAAGTGTGCTGATTTGGTGAGACGATCAACTATTACCCAAATAGTATCAAAACCACTTGCAGTCCTTGGCAATTTAGTGATGAAATCCATGGTAATGTTTTCCCATTTCCATTCCGGGATTTCGGGTTGTTGAAGTAGACTTGATGGTTTCTGATGCTCAGCTTTGACCTTAGAACACGTCAAACATTCTCCTACGTATTTAGCAACATCGGCTTTCATACCCGGCCACCAAAAATATTTCTTGAGATCCTTGTACATCTTCCCCGTTCCAGGATGTATTGAGTATCTGGTTTTATGAGCTTCTCTAAATACCATTTCTCTCATATCTCCAAATTTTGGTACCCAAATCCTTTCAGCCCTATACCGGGTTTCGTCTTCCCGAATATTAAGATGCTTCTCCGATCCTTTGGGTATTTCATCCTTTAAATTTCCCTCTTTTAAAACTCCTTGTTGCGCCTCCTTTATTTGAGTAGTAAGGTTATTGTGAATCATTATATTCATAGATTTTACTCGAATGGGTTCTCTGTCCTTCCTGCTCAAGGCGTCGGCTACCACATTTGCCTTCCCCGGGTGGTAACGAATCTCAAAGTCGTAATCATTCAACAATTCAATCCACCTACGCTGCCTCATATTCAGTTGTTTCTGATTAAATATGTGTTGAAGACTTTTGTGGTCGGTATATATAATACTTTTGACCCCATATAAGTAGTGCCTCCAAGTCTTTAATGCAAAAACAACCGCGCCTAATTCCAAATCATGCATCGTATAATTTTGTTCTTGAATCTTCATTTGTCTAGATGCATAAGCAATCACCTTCGTTCGTTGCATTAATACACAACCGAGACCTTGCTTTGATGCGTCACAATAAATCACAAAATCATCATTCCCTTCAGGCAATGACAATATAGGTGCTGTAGTTAGCTTTTTCTTCAATAACTGAAACGCTTTCTCTTGTTCATCCTTCCATTCAAATTTCTTCCCTTTATGCGTTAATGCAGTCAAGGGTTTTGCTATTCTGGAAAAGTCTTGGATGAACCTTCTGTAGTAACCAGCTAGTCCTAAAAACTGGCGTATGTGTTTTGGAGTTTTCGGGGTTTCCCACTTTTTAACAGTTTCTATCTTTGCCGGATCCACCTTAATACCTTCTTTGTTCACTATGTGACCGAGGAATTGAACTTCTTCCAACCAAAATGCACACGTTGAAAATTTAGCGTACAATTCTTCCTTCCTCAATACTTCTAACACCTTTTTCAAATGTTCACCGTGTTCTTGGTCATTCTTTGAGTAAATAAGTATGTCATCAATGAAAACAATGACAAACTTGTCAAGGTATGGTCCACACACTCGGTTCATAAGGTCCATGAACACAGCTGGTGCATTAGTTAAACCAAACGGCATGACCATAAACTCGTAATGACCGTAACGTGTTCTGAAAGGAGTCTTTGGAATATCATCTTCTTTCACCCGCATTTGATGATACCCGGAACGTAAGTCAATCTTTGAATAAACAGACGAGCCTTGTAGTTGATCAAATAAGTCGTCGATTCTCGGTAGTGGGTAGCGGTTCTTGATGGTAAGTTTGTTCAACTCTCGGTAGTCGATACACAACCTGAATGTACCATCTTTCTTCTTGACAAACAAAACAGGAGCTCCCCACGGTGATGTGCTTGGTCGAATGAAACCACACTCTAAAAGTTCTTGTAATTGGCTTTGCAGTTCTTTCATCTCGCTGGGTGCGAGTCTGTAAGGAGCACGAGCTATTGGTGCAGCTCCTGGTACAAGATCTATTTGAAATTCAACGGATCGATGTGGGGGTAATCCCGGTAATTCTTTCGGAAATACATCGGGAAATTCTTTTACGACGGGAACATCATTGATGCTCTTTTCTTCAGTTTATACTTTATCGACGTGTGCTAGAACAGCATAGCAACCTTTTCTTATTAGTTTTTATGCCTTCAAATTACTAATAAGATGTAGCTTCGTGTTGCCCTTTTCTCCGTACACCATTAAGGGTTTTCCTTTTTCTCGTATAATGCGAATTGCATTTTTGTAACAAATGATCTCTGCTTTCACTTCTTTCAACCAGTCCATACCGATTATCACATCAAAACTCCCTAATTCTACTGGTATCAAGTCAATCTTAAATGTTTCGCTAACCAGTTTAATTTCTCGATTCCGACATATATTATCTGCTGAAATTAATTTACCATTTGCTAATTCGAATAAAAATTTACTATCCAACGTCGTCAATCGACAACTTAATTTAGCACAAAAATCTCTACTCATATAGCTTCTATCCGCACCCGAATCAAATAAAATGTAAGCAGATTTATTGTCAATAAGAAACGTACTCGTAACAAGCTCCGGGTCTTCCTGTGCCTCTGCCGCATTAATATTGAAAACTCTTCTGTGGCCTTGTCCATTCGTGTTCTCCTGGTTCGGGCAATTTCTAATAATGTGGCCCGGTTTTCCACATTTATAACAAACTACATTGGCATAACTTGCTCTGACACTACTTGCTCCGCCATTACTCGTTTCGACACCATTTGTTCCTTTCGTTCTGTTTACCCCTGGTCCGTAGACCTCACACTTCACTGCGCTATGACCATTTCTTTTACACTTGTTGAAAAATTTGGTGCAGAACCCCGAGTGATACTTTTCACACCTTTGGCATAGCTGCTTCTGATTGTTGTTGTTGTTGTTGTTGTTGTTGTTGTTGTTGTTGTTGTTGCGGTTATTATTGGTGTTAAGATGATTGTTGTAGTTGCTGTTGTTGTTGTTGTTGTTGTTGGGCCGTTTGTTGTAGTTGCGATTGATGTTGCGATTGTTAGGATAGTTGTTGCGATTATTGTTGTAATTGCTGTTGTTGTTGTATTGGTGATTCTTATCACCGTTTTCCTCCCACTTTATTTTGACTTGCTTCACATTGGCCTCTTCAGCAGTCTGTTCTTTAATTTTTTTCTTCAATCTGGTTCACTAGTTTGTGAGCCATTCTACATGCCTGTTGTATGGAGGCGGGCTCGTGTGAACTTATATCTTCTTGGATTCTTTCCGGTAATCCTTTCACAAACGCGTCGATCTTCTCTTCCTCATCTTCGAACGCTCCCGGACACAATAGGCATAATTCTGTGAATCGTCTTTCGTACGTGGTAATATCAAATCCTTGGGTTCGTAACCCTCTAAGTTCTGTCTTGAGCTTATTGACCCCGGTTCTGGGACGGTACTTCTCGTTCATCAAGTGCTTGAATGCTGACCACGGTAGTGCGTAAGCATCATCTTGTCCCACTTGCTCTAGATAGGTATTCCACCATGTTAACGCAGAACCTGTGAAGGTATGCGTAGCGTACTTCACTTTGTCCTCTTCAGTACACTTACTTATGGCAAACACCGATTCGACCTTCTCGGTCCACCGTTTCAATCCGATCGGTCCTTCGGTTCCATCAAATTCCAAAGGTTTGCAGGCAGTGAATTCTTTGTAGGTGCATCCTACACGATTTCCTGTACTGCTAGATTCAAGGTTATTTTTGGTATGTAGCACGGCCTGTACTGCGGCTATGTTTGAAGCAAGAAAGGCACGAAATTCCTCTTCACTCATATTCAAGGTGTGTCGAGTAGTCGGTGCCATTTCCTTCAAAATAGTCAAATGAAACGAGTTAATCATATAGAATATCAAGAGTAGTCAATAGTATTTCATAGCATAATATGAACTTATTTATAAAAGCTCTTTCTTCATATTAGCGTTTTATACTCTTTAATTCGGGTAGTACCTACCCGTTAAGTTCATACTTAGTAGCTAACATACCATTTCAACTACTACAATTCTATATGAAAAACTAATCACAAAAAAATATATATCATATTCAAACCTTTATACAATAACTTGCAAACTTACAATACCGCTATTTTACATATAGCATGAAATATAGCACATAAAACTTTGATACAAAGTAGTTGCGAAGATAATTCTAGTTAATAAATAAGGCGTTCAGCAAAGGCAACAAAGACACGTAATTCATACGTCCAGAAACAAGTCATGCATTCTGGTTTTACTAATACCACTTCCCATCCTTGGTCTTGTGGAATGTAACCGTTGTGACCGATAGTATGACAACGTGTTGTAACGTCGTCAAAAGGACGAAGGTTACGTAATGACCAACAGTCTCGTAATAACCTAAAAACATCATTTCTTACCCCAATTACCGACTCCGTCACTTGTGGGAACGTTTTGTTTAATAGTTGTAGCCCGATGTTCTTTTTCTCACTTTGGTGAGAAGCGAACATTACTAACCCGTAAGCATAACATGCTTCTTTATGTTGCATGTTAGCCGCTTTTTCTAAATCATGAAGTCCTATATTTGGATACATTGAGTCAAAATAATTTCTTAACCCGTTGCGTAAAATAGCATTTGGGTTCCCCGCAATATATGCGTCAAAGTAAACACATCGTAACTTATGGGTTTCCCAATGTGATATCCCCCATCTTTCAAACGAAAGCCTTTTATAAACCAAGGCATTCTTGGAACGTTCTTCGAATGTCTTACAAACTGATCTCGCCTTAAATAGTTGTGCCGAGGAATTCTGACCGACTCTAGACAAGATTTCATCAATCATGTCTCCGGGTAGGTCTCTTAAAATATTGGGTTGTCTATCCATTTTGTGTTTTTATACTGTAAAATAGACAAGAGTTAGATTCATAAAAAAAATACTTATTAATACAAGCAATTTTTACATATATCATAAAGCATAAGCACACTATATTACATATATTACACCACACGAATACAACTATCTTATTCCGACTCGCTCGTTTCTTCTTCTTCGGTTTTGGTTCGTTTTGCCAAGTTTCTAGGGATATATGATGTTCCCCTAATACGAGCCGTCGTTTTCCACATTGGTTTAGAAAAACCTGGTGGTTTAGAGGTTCCCGGGTTATTGTCACAACTTAAGAAATACGGGCGTTGACGATACATATAAAGTTCATCGGGTTTGGAATCAAATTTCTCTATTTTTATGCCCTTTCCCTTATTGTTCTCTTTTGCCTTATTAAATTGTGTTGGGGTAATTTCTATAACATCATCGGAATCCTTGTCAGGATCCGATTCATCGGAGAATTGGTAATCCTCCCAATATTTTGCTTCCTTGGCGGAAACACCGTTGACCATAATTAACCTTGGTCGGTTGGTTGAGGATTTTATTTTACTTAACCATTTTATTATTTCCCCCACCGGTTCTATTTCTTCTTCCGGTTCCTCCTCCTCCGGTTCCGATTCTTCTTCCGGTTCCTCTTCGGGAACTTGTGAATCAGTCCACGAATCATTCCAAATTACATTTGACTCTTCATTATTATTAGGTGAGTCAATGGGACTTATATTAGAGGTAGACATCTATCACATAATATCAAACACGTTAAGAGATTAATATATCACATAATATTCACATGTTAAAAATAAATAGTTTCCAACAAAATTTGTTAAGCAATCATTTTTCAAGTAAACACGGTCGAAGTCCAGACTCACTAATGCATCCTAATAAACTCGATAAGACACACTAACGCAAAATTCTGGTTCTCTAAGACCAACGCTCTGATACCAACTGAAATGTCCCGTTCTTATTGATTAAAAACGTTCCATATTAATTGATTTCGTTGCGAGGTTTTGACCTCTATATGAGATGTTTTTTCAAAGACGGCATTCATTTTTAAAACAAACCATAACCTTTATTTCATAAATAAAGGTTTAAAAAGCTTTACGTAGATTATCAAATAATGATAATCTAAAATATCCTGTTTACACACGACCATTACATAATGGTTTACAATACAAATATGTTACATCGAAATCAGTTTCTTGAATGCAGTTTTTACACAATATCATACAAACATGGACTCCAAATCTTGTCCTTATTTTAGTATGCAACAGCGGAAGCTCTTAGTATTCACCTGAGAATAAACATGCTTTAAACGTCAACAAAAACGTTGGTGAGTTATAGGTTTAACCTATATATATCAAATCGTAACAATAGACCACAAGATTTCATATTTCAATACACATCCCATACATAGAGATAAAAATCATTCATATGGTGAACACCTGGTAACCGACATTAACAAGATGCATATATAAGAATATCCCTATCATTCCGGGACACCCTTTGGATATGATATAAATTTCGAAGTACTAAAGCATCCGGTACTTTGGATGGGGTTTGTTAGGCCCAATAGATCTATCTTTAGGATTCGCGTCAATTAGGGTGTCTGTTCCCTAATTCTTAGATTACCAGACTTAATAAAAAGGGGCATATTCGATTTCGATAATTCAACCATAGAATGTAGTTTAACGTACTTGTGTCTATTTTTTAAATCATTTATAAAACCTGCATGTATTCTCATCCCAAAAATATTAGATTTTAAAAGTGGGACTATAACTCACTTTCACAGATTTTTACTTCGTCGGGAAGTAAGACTTGGCCACTGGTTGATTCACGAACCTATAACAATATATACATATATATCAAAGTATGTTCAAAATATATTTACAATACTTTTAATAGATTTTGATGTTTTAAGTTTATTAAGTCAGCTGTCCTCGTTAGTAACCTACGACTAGTTGTCCACAGTTAGATGTACAGAAATAAATCGATAAATATTATCTTGAATCAATCCACGACCCAGTGTATACGTATCTCAGTATTGATCACAACTCAAACTATATATATATTTTGGAATCAACCTCAACCCTGTATAGCTAACTCCAACATTCACATATAGAGTGTCTATGGTTGTTCCGCAATATATATATATATATAGATGGGTCGACATGATAGGTCGAAACATTGTATACGTGTCTATGGTATATCAAGATTACATAATATTCAATATAAGTTGATTAGGTTATGGTTGAAATAGATTTATTACTAACTTTCACGTAGGTAAAATGAGTAGTTTTTATCAATCTTGTTTTACTCGCCATTTCTTCGTTTCTAATCCATATTGAGTGATTCCAGTGGCCACGGTTTCGTATTGAACTTAACTTTATGAATCTAAATAGAAAAAGTATAAGTTTATAGTCGGAAATACAAGTTACAAGTCATTTTTGAAAGAGGTAGTCATTTCCGTCGAAAGAACGACATCTTGATGACCATTTTGAAAAACATACTTTCACTTTGAGTTTAACCATGATTTTTGGATATAGTTTCATGTTCATAAGAAAAATTATTTTTCCAGAAGTATAGCTTTTAAATCAAAGTTCTTCTTAGATTTTAATTATCCCAACCAAAACAGCCCCCGGTTTTACTACGACGGCGTATATCCAGTTTTATGGTGTTTATCGTGTTTCCGGGTTTTAAATCATTAAGTTAACATATCATATAGATATAGAACATGTGTTTAGTTGATTTTAAAAGTCTAGTTAGAAGTATTAACTTTATTTGCGAACAAGTTTAGAATTAAGTAAACTATGTTCTAGTGATTACAAGTTTATAACGTTGAATAAGACAGCTTTTTATGTATAAATCGAATGATGTTATGAACATCATTACTACCTCAAGTTCCTTGGATAAACCTACTGGAAATGAGAAAAATGGATCTAGCTTCAAAGGATCCTTGGATGGCTTGAAAGTTCTTGAAGCAGAATCATGACACAAAAACAATTTCAAGTAAGATTTCCACTCGAAATAAGATTGTTATAGTTATAGAAATTGAATTAAAGTTTGAATATGATTATTACCTTATATTAGAAAGATAACCTACTATAAGTAACAAAGGTTTCTTGATCTTGGATGATTACTTGGAATGGATTTAGAAAACTTGGAAGTAAACTTGCAATCTTGGAAGTATTCTTGATTTTATGAAACTAGAACTTTTGGAATTTTTGAAGAACACTTAGAACTTGAAGATAAAACTTGAGAGAGATCAATTAGATGAATAAAATTGAAGAATGAAAGTGTTTGTAGGTGTTTTTGGTCGTTGGTGTATGGATTAGATATAAAGGATATGTAATTTTGTTTTCATGTAAATAAGTCATGAATGATTACTCATATTTTTGTAATTTTATGAGATATTTCATGCTAGTTGCCAAATGATGGTTCCCACATGTGTTAGGTGACTCACATGGGCTGCTAAGAGCTGATAATTGGAGTGTATATACCAATAGTACATACATCTAAAAGCTGTGTATTGTACGAGTACGAATACGGGTGCATACGAGTAGATTTGTTGATGAAACTGAACGAGGATGTAATTGTAAGCATTTTTGTTAAGTAGAAGTATTTTGATAAGTGTCTTGAAGTCTTTCAAACGTGTATGAATACATATTAAAACACTACATGTATATACATTTTAACTGAGTCGTTAAGTCATCGTTAGTCGTTACATGTAAATGTTGTTTTGAAACCTTTAGGTTAACGATCTTGTTAAATGTTGTTAACCCAATGTTTATAATATCAAATGAGATTTTAAATTATTATATTATCATGATATTATGATGTACGAATATCTCTTAATATGATCTATATACATTAAATGTCGTTACAACGATAATCGTTACATATATGTCTCGTTTCAAAATCATTAAGTTAGTAGTCTTATTTTTACATATGTAGTTCATTGTTAATACACTTAATGATATATTTATTCATCATTTAACATAATTAACCAAGGGTATCAATATCTTAATATGATTCATATGTACCTAGTAAGACGTTATAACGATAATCGTTATATATATCGTTTTCGAGTTTCTTAATTTAATAGTCTCATTTTTATGTATATAACTCATTGTTAAAATACCTAATGAGATACATACTTATAATAAAATCATGTTAACTATATATATAACCATATATATGTCATCGTATAGTTTTTACAAGTTTTAACATTCGTGAATCACCGGTCAACTTGGGTGGTCATTTGTCTATATGAAACCTATTCCAATTAATCAAGTCTTAATAAGTTTGATTGCTTAACATGTTGGAAACACTTAATCATGTAAATATCAATTTCATTTAATATATATAAACATGGAAAAGTTCGGGTCACTACAGTATACTCCGGACAAAATTGGGTCTTCGACAAGAAAGTGGACTTAAGAGTATTCAAATCCATAGACCCTTGCTTTAACACACGCAACTCGTCTTTGAGCCTCGAAAGATCGGCCGAAGTTCGGTACTCCTTGAAAAATTCCGCCTTGAATTCATCCCACGTGAATTCCATACTTAGTTCCTCCCCATAAAGCTGAATCTTTTCATCCCACCACATTTTGGCATCACCCTTACCTCGTCTTCTTATCGAGAGGGCATTCATAAGTACGGAAAGGCCCCTCCATATCGGAGATTCAACGATTGCTCTTTAATGGATCCCGTTCACCATCAAAAGTGGGAGGTTGAGCATCCTTGAAATTTTTGTAGTAGAAGTCTCGCCTTCCCACATTATCTTCGTGAAGAACAATCTTAACTTGTTCCTTGACTAGATCGACTACTTGCTCGTCAATCAAATCTAGGAACATCTTCCTAACGTCCTCTAGAAAGGCCGTGTGACGCCTTTGCATAATGGCCTCAAACTTGGCCGTGAACTCGGAGTCTTCGCCTTGATCATCGTTATCATGTCCGTTCCTCGTCTTCATTCTAATAAATGAACTCGGTTAGGAACGCAACACGAATAAATTATATACACCACCACGATCTATATTCACAATCATATAAATATGTCACCGTTCGTACACCCCATCTAGTTCAATACTTGTTGTACATTACTCACTTGACTGGCTTGCAACCGTAATAATGGTCGTGAAGCATTATTACGCTCGCATGCCATGCCGAGCTCATAAATACAAAAACCATCTCGCTAGATGTTCAACACAAAACAACATGATTAGTAACAACATAATCAACACATAGCTAGTTCACCTATTCTCTAAGGCACTAACTAAAAACCCGTACCGACCCGTAATCCTACAAGTCCCCCATAATAGCACACACAAAAAGGCTAAGTCTAGGCGCCTATCTCAAGTCACCTAAATCCCTTAGACCATGCTCTGATACCACTTGTAATGACCCAACCTGTCATATTTCCGGCCCATAATTTTTTTCCCTTTTTATCATAATAATATATGCAACATTAGTCCATGTACGTTTCTGAAAACATCATCATTACAATGTTAAGTTTAAACATCTTTAAAACATACAATATATAAATTAAGTTTACAAAACGGGAATGCAACCCGGGACCCATTTGACATATCCAAAATATAGTTCATGACCCGACTAGTTCACTTTATAACCTAAATCGAGCATGGTGATTGGGAACGCTACCCCATCCTAATCAAAAGTATAAAGCAATCCGTAAAGCACTAGTCCCCAAGCAAACCCGAGCCGCCACTTGCAACCTATAAAAATATAAACAACGATAGGGTAAGCTAATTGCTTAGTGAATGCAATACTTATACATATTCATATATAGTTTACCTACACGCATCCACTTAAAAAAATACCATGTAAACAATGCATTTACGAGCTAGCATCACCAAACATACAACTAGCAACAACATTAGTATATAAACCTCCACAATAATATACTAAATCATAACAATGCATAACCATACCAAACCATTCCCCGCTATGGCACTACCAACTTGTAGACGACCAATAACGTCGAGTCTCACTCGTATGATGTCACCGACTTGTGAATCCTCATAAGGTGTCACCGACTTGTGAATCACCAAAGGGTGTCACCGACTTGTGAATCCCCCACCAATACATATGGGTCACCGACTTGTAAATACCATGTGGTGTCACCGACTTGTGAAGCACCACTAAGTGTCACCGACTTGTGAAACACTATGAAGTGTCACCGACTTGTGAATCACTTCCCGACATATGGTGTCACCGACTTGTGAAATACCATTAGGTGTCACCGACTTGTGAATCACCTATCGAGACACTACCGACTTGCAGTTCTCATCCCATCATACCAACAAATAAGTCACCGACTTGTGACACATACCAACATAATACTCACGATGTGCCATCGAAGACCCACATCGCACACGAGTAAATAAATTACATACATACATGTATAAATATTCCACTCACCTCGATTACTTGAAGAAGCGTATCCCGCACTTGAACTTCTTCCACCAACTTCACGTAATTCACCAACGTAAATCATAGATGCAAATAAGCTACAACTTAAGCTTATTCGACTTAAAACATCACAAGTGTAATTTCGACCATTTACACTTGACCAACTTTGACTAAGTCAAATCTCGCCCGAACCACCCATAATCACAATTGAATAGTGATTATGTTCCACTAATACATCTTACACAAGGTTTGATCAACCGATCCCCCATTTGGACTCACGACCCGCCCAAATTGACTTAAAGTGCAATCTACACCTTTTTGCACTTTTAACGATACTCGAAAGTCCAAAACTAACGAGACCACTTCCCGCGTTCCCGAAATACCTAAATACACCTCTTTTAGTCTTTGAACGCATTTTAATTCAACATTTACACAAAATCCCATTTTGACCTAAAAACTAGTCAAAACACCAAATTTGTGAACTTACACTTCAAATCACATTCAACACAAGTTAAATGGTGTTTTCAACTCCTAAACATGATTATGAACTCACTAATTTCACCATCCAACCCTAAACCCACCAAAATGGTCTTCCTCACCATTTACTAGTTCAAACCTTCAGTTTAACAACTAGTGGGGTTTTGTTCAAGAACATACAATCAAAAGCCCTAATTTAAATGATGAACACAAAAACGAAATTCGGAGATAGAGCTTACCGCTAGTATCAACTTGTAGCTAAGAACGAGGAGAACAACTTTCCTTCACGCACCAAGAATCGAATCACAAATCTCCACCTTCAAATCTTACTTTGAATCTAAGAGGGTTTTGGGATTTGAGAGAAAAAAGAGAAAGAAAAGAGAAAAGAAATGAAGAAAAAGAGATAAGTGGCTGAGATTTTGAGCCACAATCTGATCCACACGCGAAAAGACAAAAATACCCTCGACCTACCTTTTTAAAAACTGAAAGTCAGATCAATCCTGCAGGAAGGTCGCGACGCGACCCTTCATCCTCGCGGCGAGGTTTTTGAGGTAAAACTTCGAACTGATTATGTGCCCTCCTGATCTTGATTTACTTGCATTCTCGCGACGCGACCCCAGCCTCCGCGGCGCCACTAATAAGGCATTTTGTCCAATTTTCAGTTAACTAAGTCTAAGACTCGTAGCATGACTCGTACCCTTCATAATCGCTTCGTATATACACTTAAACACAACTACAATATCATGATCGGTCCTATATCTTACATACACTACGCACGCCTTCATACCATACATACATTTCCATACATAAATAACTCCATGCACATGCATATATATATATATATATATATATATATATATATATATATATATATATATATATATATATATATATACATATATATACGAACACGCTACATTCTTTTATCACGCACGTCGTATCAATCTTCTATCTACATATATATATATATATATATATATATATATATATATATATATATATATATATATATATATATATATATATATATATATATATATATATATATATATATATATATATATATATATATATATTTATATATATATATATATTTATATATATATATATATATATATATATATAATGTATATATATACATATATATCAATATATACATCTATTATCTTCGTGTACATATTTACATATATAAATATACTCGCTACGTGCACTATACGCTCGAGATAATTATTCGAAATATCCGGGTCATACAGACACGTGTAATTTTATGGTTAATTTGAATTATATATATATATATATATATATATACACACACACACACACATACACACACGACATTACTTTTTTTATTAATTTTTTTGTTTTTTCCTTCAAATTAACAATTTACTTCCCTCACACTTCGGTACTGATTGTAATTTATCACGAATAAAAAAGATAACTTCAAGTGTATAAAAGGTAAATTCACTATTTAATATAAACCCAACAAACAAAACCAACCATATTTTTATAACAGATTTATCTTTCTATTTGCTGCGACTTTGGTTCCGTCGCCATCACCGTTTAAAAATCTTACCAACTAAACGCAATAAATTGTATTCGACACGGAGCTTTGAGGCACTACCAACGTAGCATTTTTTAGAAATAAATATGAAAGTGATTTGAATTTACAGTTTAAGTTTTTAAAATATTTATGAACACACAAATATAATTATTACAATATTAATTATACATGACGTCTCCCCCGAGTACCATAATCATGCTGAAATGACTAACAAATTTTCTAAAATTAAGCTCGCGGGTTAAACTTTTATTCAAAACATAATTGTATATAATTGTAACAACCCAACCTGTTATCCAACCTTAAACGCGAAATATTTTTTTTTATACAGATAAGGTACGCGGCGCGCACCACCCATTCTGCGCGGCGCGCACAAGGCCTGATCAGTTCTGTCCGGTTTTGTCATTTTTCAATTAAAGATCTCCCACTTCCCGACACTTTTAGAAAAAATGCTTTTCACAACATTTTATAATATGTAAAACTAACACGCTTCAATAATGGAACAAGATTTATGACACCGGACCTACATCGGCCGTTTTACGACTTTCGTACAAAATGCAAGCTCTCGACTACATGAGTTTAAGTTCCAAACACAACCACGAGCATGATGTTTGGGGATAAACTACCCAATCCTAACTCGAAACCAAAAGTAATCCAAGCAAGCATCAAAAGGGGAAATCATCTAATCCCGAGCATACCCTTGCCACGTCCGCCTCCGAACCTAAAAATGTAAACAACGAGAGGGTAAGCGAATGCTTAGTGAATGCAATACTTATACGCATACATACATAATCCAATTACTTGCATACACCTACACAAACAACACAAATATCATTAGCAAACCACAATAAACGAATAATCCACGTACAATGCTAATAAAACTTACACATCCCAATATACCCAATGTCGACATTCGACTCGATGGTGGCCGACGAAGAGTAGTAGGTCAAATACGTTAACTACTCACCACCCATCGCAACGCGTACGTGGCCGACGAAGAGCGGTAGGTCAAAATCGTTAACCACTCACCACTACGCACCATGAGGTCGACGAAAAGTGCAACCGAAACGTTAACACTTACCTCAATCACAAGGATGGCCGACGAAAAGCGAAATCGCTTACCATCCTACGATAAGTGGCCAACGAAGAGAGGATCCCCATACGGATAACGCTCACCACTTACCCAAACACACATGTGGCCGACGAAGAGCGATAGGTTAAACATTAATCACTCGCCACATAACCAAATACTCACATGTGACCGACGAAGAGTGATAGGTCAAACGTTAATCACTCGTCACATGCTCAAACCGAATATAGCCAACGAAGAGCTATCCACACGGATATCACTCAGTATATTTTCCCAACTCAATTGTGGTCCACGAAAAGTGAATCCTAACGGATGTCAATTACCACTTCACATGCAAGCAACCAAATTTTATACATAAGCGTATAAATATTCCACTCACCTCGATTACTTGAAAATCAATCCTACTTGAGCTCCAAATCGTCCAATGCAAATCACCTAAGTAATTCACAACAAATAAGCCAAACAATCTAGCTTATAACCAAAATACCAATAAATCCAATATTAACCCAATTGCACTTACTTCCAATTTGACTAAGTCAAAATCTCACCCGAAACACCCATAATCACAATCGACTAGTGATTATGTTCCAACAACCCATTTACTCAAGGTTTCATCATCAAAACACATTACTTGCATCAATTTACACAAAACCCATTTTGACCTAATCTCAAGTCAAAACACCCATTTGCAAGTTTACACTAATAATCACTTATAACCTAAGTTAACAAGTGATTTCACATCCAAACATGATTATCAACTAATCAATTTCATCATCCAATCCAAAACCCACCAACAATAGTTATCAACACCATTTACTAACTCAATCACCCAATTATGAGCACTAAATCAAACTATGAAAACTCAGAGTTAGAACTTACCAATACTACCACAACGTAGCCAAGAGCGAGATGAACAACCTTAACACTTGAGCTTTTGATCGATTCAAGCTCCTTCTTCTCCAAATCACCAAATCTCTCTCTAGAAATCTCTCTCTCTCTCTCTAAGAATGAAATGAGAGTGTTTGTTGATTTGAAATATGATCCAAAACTAGATCCCAAACTGATAATATGGCCACACATCCGGTCCCAAGTGAAAAGACCAAAATGCCCTTCATTTAACTCAAAATTGCAAAAACAGAATTCTGTCGCAGGGGCTGTGCGCGGTGCGCTCACTTAGATGTGCGCGACGCGCACCATGGTCTAAGCAGTCTGTCTATTTCAGTTTAAATCCAGTTTGATTATACAATGTTCATGTACTCAAGTACACTTGGGTTTAGGGTCTTACAACTCTCCCCCACTTAAATTGGATCACGTCCCCGTGATCCTCACCACTTAACTAACCGGACCCACACTTTATGGTCCTCCGACATACGTCCAAACTAGATGTCCACAATATTTTCCACAAATCCGAAGATTTCACACAATTCCTTTAGGCGACTTTACGCAAAAGTTACCCTTCTGACTTAAATCATCACCCGCGATTTACTAAATCTACCAAATCGAGCACTAAATCTCGCTTCGTCCCGAACCGGAACGAACTCAAGCCTCGACCGCATGACAAACACATGCTATCATTCCAAATTTCGTACCGAGTTAGCAATCCCTTTAGCGTACCCTTATCATGTACATCGCTAAAGTAACAACGCACCAATAATATGGCCAACAAACATCACAATGGAGCCGACGAAAAGTGAATCCTCACGATCGGATACCACTTGCCCCACATTCACACGCGTACGTGGCCGACGAAAAGCGGTAGATCAAGCGTTAACCACTTACCACTATGCAACAAGAGGCCGAGAAAAAGCGAATCCTTACGGATCACACTTACCTCTCCTCACACATGGCCAAACAAAAGCGATTCCTAACGAAAAACGAATTCCACACAGCAATAAGTAGCCGACGAAAAGCGAATCCTAATGGATAACACTTACTACTTATCACGCTCCAACCGTGGCCAACGAAAAGTGAATCCTCGCAATTGGATAGCACTTGCCACAATACATACAATTTAACCGAAATTGCATTTCACCACAAAATCCATTAGTGTACTTAATACCGCGTAATCACTAATTCCCCGGGTGATGTCTTAAACACCGTGACTAACTCACCCCCATGACCATGTGGTGTCTTAAACACCTCGACAATTCCACATGTCAATCAAACCAATGAGTGGAGTCTTAAACACCGCGACTAATCCACCCAAGTAAAATCATTATACGCATGCACACATCATACGTACGCGTACACAACGCCAACGCAATCGAGCAAGAACCACCTATATCGCACATAGGTACAAGACAACCATTCTCTAGCAAAGAATCCGACACGCACACCCCTTAACCGAGGGATTTCACCTTGCTCGTCAAACACGATCATTATCTCCCAACGAGATTTACCACATTACCACCTCGGTGATAATTTAAATCCAAAATCATAAGTACAATTTAACCGAAATTGTACTCTACCACAAATCGACCAAATCTAGGTCCCGTCACAAATTTCGGATCCACTGTGATCATCATCCGAAATCTCACACTAAAACCTCCTCGCGTGGGAGTGTAACTCCCCCACTTGGAACTACGTCCCATAACCGCATTTGTACAACCGTACAACGCTACCAAAGGTAGACTTTACTAACAATTGGGTTCACACGACCCATCACCATATCTTGCTCCAACCTTGAGCATACTAAGGACCTTAACCTATCCTTAAATACTTCGAACGAAAAGTGTACCACTAATTACACAAACTTTATTCTTCCAACCCTTCGATTGCCATAACTTGTTAAAGTTCCATCTAGTCACTCATGTACCAAAGGGTTTCTCTCCGGTACCCTAAGTACAATGTAACCACAATACCGTCGGAGTCGAACGTTACGCGTGCAGGTATGAAAGAGGCACCTGACATCGCGTCACATAGACTCCACTATCAACATTCATCGAGACCGAAAAGCTCGACCTCGAGGGTTCCATTCATCCGATGTCACCCGTCACAACACTAAAGTGACCTTAAGTCATCCGCACCCGAAGAAACTTATGTTTCATCAATTACGTCACAAAAGCGACTACGCGCTACCAAAACAACACCAAAGCCCATTCTCATGGCTTGGTAAAATATTTCGCCCAACACTAAGGAATGCTTGGAAACACCAAGTCTTACGCCCCTCGCACGTCAATCCGACCATCATCATAGGGTAATTCCATAAGGAACGCTACCCCTCATTACACTACGCACTAACACAAAATGCATCAAACAAAATTATAAGCACATTTCGAAAGAAATATCGAAAAGTACCTGAACATCGTTGTCAACTTCTCATGGATCACCAACTAGTTCCGGGCACGCCGACTTTCGGTGTCACTCCTTTCGACAATTAAAACATGTAACCTTGTTAAACTTCGCATTCGTACATTCACGCGACAAATGACCCCGTTGTCCGCAATTATAACATGTAGGTATAAAACCACCGGTACCACTCTTCTTCACGCTTTCGTTTCCCTCGGAAGTACTCTTACCCTTCTTGTTCGAATGCACCATAGTTTCGAACTTTCGCTTACTCACATCGGAACCACTCCTCTTCAGGACAAGCGTATCAAAACCCTTCGCCATGTCAAACAATTCGTCAAAAGTTTTCACCGCGTTCCTACTAATTTTCTCTTGGTAGTGGTCATTTAAAGTTCGGTAAAAGTCTTCCTTCAACATATGATCATTCCCGACATACTCCGGGCAAAATTGGGTCTTCGATAAGAAAACGGATTTGAGAGTGTTTAAATCCATCGACCCTTGCCTCAAAGTACGCAACTCGTCTTTAAGCTTAGAAAGATCGGCTGAAGTTCGGTACTCCTTGAAAAATTCCGTCTTAAACTCGTCCCATGTGAACTCCATACATTGTTCATCACCATAAAGTTGGATTTTCGCATCCCACCACAACTTGGCGTCACCCCTTAGCATACTACTACTATACATCGTCTTCTTATCGAGAGGGCACTCACTAGTACGAAAGGCCCCCTCCATATCGGAGATCCAACGAGCACTCTTAAGTGGGTCTCGTTCACCATCAAAAGTGGGAGGTTGAGCATCCTTGAAGTTTTTGTAGTAGAAGTCTCGCCTTCCTATATTATCTTCGCGGAGAACAACCTTAACTTGTTCCTTGACTAGATTGACTACTTGCTCGTCAATCGTATCTAAGAACATCTTTTTAATGTCCTCTAGAAACTCCGCCTTTTGACGCTCAAAGATGGCCTCAACCTTGGCCGTGAACTCGGAGTCCTCGCCTTGATTACCATTATCATGTCCGTTCCTCGTCTTCATTCTAAGAAATGAACTCGGTTAGGAACGCAACACGAATAAATTATATACACCGTCGCGAACAATAATCACAATCAAGTAAATACGCCACCGTTCTCACATCCCATCTAGTTCAATACTTGTTGTACATCACTTACTTGACTTGCTTGCAACCGTAATAATGGTCGCGAAGCATTATTACGCTCACACGCCATGCCGAGCTCATGAATACAACAACCATCTTGCTAGATGTTCAACACAAAACAACATGATTAGTAACACATAATCAATACATAGCTAGTTCACCTACAATCTAAGGCACTAGCTAAAACCCGAACCGACCCGTAATTCTACAAGTCCCGCAACAACTAAGCACACGCAAAAAGTCTAAGTCTAGGTGCCTATCTCAAGTCACCTAAATCCTTTAGACCATGCTCTGATACCACTTGTAACAACCCAACCCGTTATCCAACCTTAAACGCGAAATATTTTTTTTTATACAGATAAGGTGCGCAGCGCGCACCACCCATTGTGCACGGCGCGCACAAGGCCTGATCAGTTCTGTCCGGTTTTATCATTTTTCGATTAAAGATCTCCCACTTCCCGACACTTTTAGACAAATTGCTTTTCACAACATTTTATAATATGTAAAACTAACACGTTTCAATAATGGAACAAGATTTACGACACCGGGCCCACATCGGCCGTTTTACGACTTTCGTACAAAATGCAAGTTTTCGACTACATGAGTTTAAGTTCCAAACACAACCACGAGCATGATGTTTGGGGATAAACTACCCAATCCTAAGTCGAAACCAAAAGTAATCCAAGCAAGCATCAAAAGGGGAAATCATCTAATCCCGAGCATACCCTTGCCACGTCTGCCTCCGAACCTAAAAATGTAAACAACGAGAGGGTAAGCTAATGCTTAGTGAATGCAATACTTATACGCATACATACATAATCCAATTACTTGCATACACCTACACAAACAACACAAATATCATTAGCAAGCCATAATAAACGAATAATCCACGTACAATGCTAATAAAACTTACACATCCCAATATACCCAATGTCGACATTCGACTCGATGGTGGCCGACGAAGAGTAGTAGGTCAAATACGTTAACTACTCACCACCCATCGCAATGCATACGTGGCCGACGAAGAGCGGTAGGTCAAAATCGTTAACCACTCACCACTACGCTCCATGAGGCCGACGAAAAGTGCAACCGAAACGTTAACACTTACCTCAATCACAAGGATGGCCGACGAAAAGCGAAACCGCTTACCATCCTACGATAAGTGGCCAACGAAGAGCGGATCCCCATACGGATAACGCTCACCACTTACCCAAACACACATGTGGCCGACGAAGAGCGATAGGTCAAACATTAATCACTCGCCACATAACCAAATACTCACATGTGACCGACGAAGAGCGATAGGTCAAACATTAATCACTCGTCACATGCTCAAACCGAATATAGCCAACAAAGAGCTATCCACAAGGATATCACTCACTATATTTTCCCAACTCAATTGTGGTCCACGAAAAGTGAATCCTAACGGATGTCAGTTACCACTTCACACGCAAGCAACCAAATTATATACATAAGCGTATAAATATTCCACTCACCTCGATTACTTGAAAAGAAATCCTACTTGAGCTCCAAATCGTCCAATGCAAATTACCTAAGTAATTCACACAAATAAGCCAAACAATCTAGCTTATAACCAAAATACCAATAAGTGCAATATTAACCCAATTGCACTTACTTCCAATTTGACTAAGTCAAAATCTCACCCGAAACACCCATAATCACAATCGACTAGTGATTATGTTCCAACAACCCATTTACTCAAGGTTTCATCATCAAAACACATTACTTGCATCAATTTACACAAAACCCATTTTGACCTAATCTCAAGTCAAAACACCCATTTGCAAGTTTACACTAATAATCACTTATAACCTAAGTTAACAAGTGATTTCACATCCAAACATGATTATCAACTAATCAATTTCATCATCCAATCCAAAACTCACCAACAATGGTTATCAACACCATTTACTAACTCAATCACCCAATTATGAGCACTAAATGAAACTATGAAAACTCGGAGTTAGAACTTACCAATACTACCACAACGTAGCCAAGAGCGAGATGAACAATCTTAACACTTGAGCTTTTGATCGATTCAAGCTCCTTCTTCTCCAAATCACCAAATCTCTCTAGAAATCTCTCTCTCTCTCTCTCTCTAAGAATGAAATGAGAGTGTTTGTGGATTTGAAATATGATCCAAAACTAGATCCCAAACTGATAATATGGCCACACATCCGGACCCAAGTGAAAAGACCAAAATGCCCTTCATTTAACTCAAAATTGCAAAAACAGAATTATGTCGCAGGGACTGTGCGCGGCGCGCTCACTTAGATGTGCGCGGCGCTCACCATGGTCTGAGCAGTCTGTCTGTTTCAGTTTAAATCCAGTTTGATTATACAATGTTCATGTACTCAAGTACACTTGGGTTTAGGGTCTTACAATAATAATTCTAATGGTGAGAAAAAAAATTGTAGACATTAAGTTACTAACACCACTCAAAACGACTTTTAAAATTTGTCAACATCACGGGCTTTTAAATAATTCTTAAACTTTTCTTATATTTTTAGTGTCGCTATTTACATATTGATATGAACTGCAAATTGCATTTTTTGCATGGATTTTTACACACTCGTGCAATACATGGGCTCAAAAAATTGTAGACATTAATTACTAACACCACTCAAAAAAAAAAAAATAATTTACGTTTTTTTTGGAATTTTTTTTTCCGTCAAGATCACACGAAAATAAGAACATTTAGAAACGACACTTCGTGATGAATGTTATTATGTAGGCGAGAAAACGATCGACAAAAATAACATTCAAGATAATATTGTTCGTGAAGAATGTAAAGGTTTTTTTTCTTCATGTTTTGTGAAGTAAAATTTAGTCCGATTTAGAGTTTAGGGTTTGAGGTTTGGGGTTTAAGGTTTAGTGTTTTGGGTTTATGGAATAAACCCAAAACACCAAACCCTAAACCCTAAACTCTAAACCCTAAACTCTAAACCGTTCGTGTTAAAAACTCAATCTAAATCCTAAATCTAAACCCTAAATCTAAACCCTAAATTTCTAAACCCTAATATCTAAACCCTATAAACCCTAATATCTAAAACCTCAACATACGCTCGAAAAACACGATAATTGTTATATATTACTTCTTCGAGCGTTTTTCCGCCAAAATAAAAATATTTATCACAAAGTGTCTTTATTAAATGTTCATATTTTCATCCAATCTATAATGTTCGTGAACAAAATTTTTTCAAAAAATGAAGAAAAAAAATTTTTTTGCTTCCCCCCGCTTCCCCCCGATTGGTTACCTCTTGATCCTACCACTATATATATATATATATATATATATATATATATATATATATATATATATATATATATATATATATATATATATATATATATATATAGTGGTAGGATCAAGAGGGAAGTAACCATTCGGGGGGAAGCGGAAGGATGCAAAAAATTTTTTTTTTCGTTTTTTGAAAAAACTTTGTTCACGAACATTATAGATGAGATGAAAATATGAACATTTAGTAGAGACACTTTGTGATAAATGTTTTTATTTTGGCGGGAAAACGCTCGAAGAAGTAATATATAACAATTATCGTGTTTTTCGAGCGTATTTTGAGGTTTTAGCTATTGGGGTTTAGATATTAGGGTTTAGATATTAGGGTTTATAGGGTTTAGATATTAGGGTTTAGAAATTTAGGGTTTAGGGTTTAGATTTAGGGTTTAGATTTAGGATTTAGATTGAGTTTTTAACACGAACGGTTTAGGGTTTAGGGTTTAGGGTTTAGGGTTTGGTGTTTTGGGTTTATGGAATAAACCCAAAACACCAAACCCTAAACCCTAAACCCTAAACCCTAAACTCTAAATCGGGCTAAATTTTAGTTCACAAAACATGAAAAAAAAACATTCATATTCTTCACGAACAATATTATCTTGAATGTTATTTTTGTCGATCGTTTTCCCGCCTAAATAATAACATTCATCACGAAGTGTCTCTTCCAAATGTTCATATTTTCGTGTGATCTTGATGCCGAAAAAAAAAATTTCAAAAAAAACGAAGAAAAAAAAATTTTGCTTCCCCCGCTTCCCCTCGATTGGTTACTTCCCCATTGATTCTGCCCCTATATATATATATATATATATATATATATATATATATATATATATATATATATATATATATATATATATATATATATATATATATATATATATATATATATATATATATATATAAAGTAATTGGTTTTTTCTAAAAATGTGCTCCAATTTTCAAGCGGTTGTCTGGATAGCAGTGCACTTAATTTGGAAGAACCGCAACGAACATGTCTTCGAAAAAAATCGTGTAAGATAAGCAAAATTGGTTGCTGACATACAAACAAAAAATTTCGAGTAGATCTCCTTTAAATGGAAAAAGTGCAGGCTAGAATGGCAAAACTGGTTAACTAATCCAAAATTCTTCGATGCAAATCCTCTACCTAAAGAAGGAATTGGTTAATGATAATCCCGTCCTAGAATGGAGATCGAAGATTGACAACTGTTGAGACATCATTCTTTTCATATTTTGTTAATATGTTGTTGTAATCTCAATTTTAGTGTTATACCATCTATCGTGTAACGGTTTCTGCAGTTAAGCTATATATGTACAAATTTTTTTTTTTTTTTTTTTTTTTAAGGCAAACTCACACACCCACTTAAATCTAACTCGAATATATACACAACGAATTGTCCTAAGTAGGACTCGAACCCTCAACCTCAAGGTTGTAAGGGTGACATCAGAAAATAATAATAATAATAATAATAATGTGCTACGTAACATATAATAATATGTATTTAGTAAGGTTAAAATTGTATGTTAGACTCCCAGAAATTACAATCAAATATTCCATTCAGTCTTTTTAGAAAAAATTCAATTTTCAATTCTGTTTATAATTTTGATTTTATATGAAAATAGATAAATATGATACTTGTAATTTGGTCACTTGATAAAATCCACTTTCGTGTTGTTAAAATCACGTTAGCATCTATCTTAAAGGTAGGGTACCTTGTAATTTTTTGATCTGTGTCGGCCTATTTGTTGATAATTAAAAACTCAACCCAACTAGAAAGGTCGATTTGTTTGTTTTTTATCCAATAATAAAATAAAATGTATACCAAACCTTAGAAAATTTGATTATAGTAACTAGAGTTGTAATCACTTGAATCCAATAATTTGCTTGAAAACCAACGGACCAATCAGAGCGCGACATGTGGCGCGACAATCACATATGATTGAAAAAAAAATTCAAAAAAAAAAAATTCAAAATTTTTTTTTTTTAAAAATTTTTAAAATATTTTTTTTTTTAAATTTAGTATTTCAATTCTAATCACATGTGATTGTAAAACTCAATCACATTTAATTGTAAAATCCAATCACATGTGATTCTACATGTCAAATCCAATCACATGTGATTGAAAAAAAAAATTCAAATTTTTTTTTCAAAAAAATAATT
Organism: Rutidosis leptorrhynchoides; assembly: GCF_046630445.1. NCBI lineage: Eukaryota > Viridiplantae > Streptophyta > Magnoliopsida > Asterales > Asteraceae > Rutidosis > Rutidosis leptorrhynchoides. The sequence continues at coordinate 437,412,180 of NC_092336.1, forward strand.
TCAACCGAAAACAAACTTTAATTGAGTGATTTGATCAAGTTTGTTAGCGTTTCGTGATCATATATTCAAAATTTCAGATTTTAATTCGGTGATTTGATCAAGTTTTGATCAAAAACTTGGTGTTTAAAGGTTTTAACACAAATTTACTGAAATTTGTCATTTTACTAAAAAAAAAAAAATCAATCACATGTGATTGGATTTCACATGCAGAATCACATGTGATTGGGTTTTACAATCACATGTGATTGACATTCAGAATCACATGTGATTTACTGCATGTCATTTGCGAAAAAAAAAATTTTTTTTTTAAAAAATAAAAAAAAAATTTTGAAAAAAAATATTTTTAATTTTTTTCAATCACATGTGATTATCGCGCTTCGTGTCGCACTCTGATTGATTCCTTGGATCTCAACTTAAAAGTTGGTCTCATTTGAATATTTCTGTATAGTAACTAAGCAACATGCTAATAAATAATGGGAGTTGATATTTCCAACACCCTTTTTACTCCTTCCACCAGATTTTCAAAGTCTTCCCTAAAATACCCCTCTCCTTCATTTCTCATTTCCATCTACAAATGCTGTGTTACAAAATTATAGCTCCATGATTTGACTGATTAAAAATTATTGATCACAAAAGGTGTTGAAAAACTAATAGATCTCCAATTATTATTATACTGATTTATTTATTGTTGATCCCATCACAAAGGTAATGAAATAACAATGGCGATTATCATCTCTTTTACTCCGTAATATGTAAAGGTAGGATTTAATTAATATGGAAATAACATTAATTTTTTCCAGTTAATTTATAACATTCATTTTTTCTAGTTTATACAGTAAATGATGAAAAACATTGATTTTCCCTTAAAGCTAACTATATCAAAGCACTTTTTGATTTCAGATTTAGATGTTTCAGATTCGCGAGTGTGTGTGTTTGAAGCAGAGGTGCGATGAGGTGGAAGAAAGCATCGGAGGTTGATGAGGAGGGGAACGGAAAAAAAAAGGTGGAGGATAAAGGAAGAGAAAATAAAAATCTAACCATAATAAATGAGAGGTTAATGAGTTGTTACAGTGTTTGTCGATGATGGATAAAAATGGAATAGAGAAATGAATGATGTAATTGAGAAATGAAAGATGGATAGATAATATAAACTTTTATTATTAAACATATAATATAAATATATAATATATATATACTTACAGGGGTATTTTGGGAAAGTGCTCGAAAATATGTTGGAAGAAGTAAAAATAATGGGGGAAATATCACCTCCCATAAATAATCATTCAACTTTATCACAAGAACTTAAAGATGGAACATAAACCCAGACCGAAGAATACCCGACCCGAAAATCGTTAACGTAACATAATACTAGACAATCAGAGAGCCGAGAGTTATTCTACTCGGAAAAGTATCTGAATTCACGATTTTTTTTTTTAAAACGTAATGGAAAGAATAACTAAAAAAAGTTGTTTTTAAATTTACTATGTGAGTGAAAAAAAAGAGATTAATGATAATGGAAGGATAGATTATACTTTATTCCTTTCAAATCTATTATCTTAAATAAATAAAAATAAAGTTCTTCTACCATAAAGTAATTGTTAAATGAAATGTTATCCACAATATGCCAAGAAAAATATCATACAAGTTGGTACTCAACGAGGGCGAATTTAAGTGCAAGTTATGTGAGATTACGGAACACCACTATTTTAAATTTTTTTTAATAGAAAATACCCTTTAAATTATACTATACACCACTAAATTTAACTGCATGATCTTATATATTTTTCAAATTTATAGTTTTTCTTTTAAATTATATTAGGACACCACAATGTTAACTACTCGGACCTATATATTATAGTATGAATTTGTAGTTTTGTTTAAGGTAAACTACAACCAAAATGGTATCGAAATAAATTTGTACTAATTTTTTTTTGAAACCCTATTAACTTATAATCATGAAATCACCACTGGTACTCAAACTACTACAATGCTTCAACACAACATTTATAAGTTACGCAATTAAACATGAATTAAAATTTTAAAAGGCCAAAAGTTTAAAAGGCCATACATTATTTTAATATTTTTTGCAGATAACATTCATTGATAAAAACAATTTTGTCTATGCCTAGCATACGGGTCGGGTTGGATCGGAATGGGTCGAGATTTAAATGAGTTTGTGTCGAAACGAGTCATGGGTCGAAACGGTTCAGGATTTAAATGGATCAAACGGGTTGGGTCGGGACCTAGGTTGGGTTGGATCGAGCGGGTCGAGACCCAAACAGGTTGAGTCGGGTCGAGAACCATTTTGTTCAATAAAATTTAACTTTTAAACTTTTTTTATTATTTTTATTTTTATTATTTCATTATTTTTTATTTTATTTTGAAAAATTACTTCGTGCAACTAAAATTCAAAATTTTACAGCTCGACCCGTTGAACCCATATACAAGACACGTTGGACCCGTTCATATTTTTTGGACTTGGTGGATTTGAACAGAATCGACACATTTCTTATTTTGTCTAAGACCCAATATGATCTTAAAAAAAAAAAAAAAAAAAAAAAAAAAAAAACACTATTTGACCAATTTTTAGGAATACGAATCTTAAAAACTGAAAACTTTACAACTCGAATCTTTTGACCCATATGCAAGACTCATTAGACTCAAATTGAGCACATTGGGTTTGGTTTGCCAGGTATAATTTTGTCCAACTGAAAAAAGATGCGACAGAGTCGAAGATTATGCCATATATATATATATATATATATATATATATATATATATATATATATATATATATATATATATATATATATATATATATATATATATATATATATATATATATATATATATATATAGTCATCATTAAGAGGGAATCACTTTTTTGAGAGAAATGGAGAAGTAAATTTTTTTTTTTTTTGTTTTTATTAAAAAAAATTCTAAACATTAAGATCACAAGAAACATGAACATTTAAAAAAGACATTTTGTAATGAATGTTATTATTTTGACGAGAACACGCTCGAAAAAATAAATGATAACATGCATAATGAGTAATGTTTTAATTAGATTTTTTTCATCGTTTTTTTTTCATCTTACGTGAAGTTTTTTTTCCTTCAAAATTTAGTCCGATTTAGAGTTTAGGGTTTAAGGACTTAGTGTTTTTTATTTAGTCCCTAAACACAATATCCTAAACCCTAAACTCTTCGTGTTAAAAATTCAATCTAAACCCTAATTTCTAAGCCTTAAACCATAATTTCTAAATTCTAATTTCTGAACCGTAATTTCTAAATCCTAATTTCTAACCCCTTAAAAAAACTTTAATTAAAACATTACATATAATGCATGTTATCATTTATTTCTTTGAGCGTTTTTTCACCAAAATAATAACATTTATCATAAAATGTCTTTTTTAAATGTTCATATTTTCATGTGATCTTACTATTTGAAAAAAATTCAAAAAAATAAAAAAAAATATTATTTCCCCATTTTCCCCAAAAAAGTATTTCCCTCTTGATTAAAACAATATATATATATATATATATATATATATATATATATATATATATATATATATATATATATATATATATATATATATATATATATATATATATATATATATATATATATATACCATTAGTTATAACTTTTTAATATCATTATCTCTTTTGTATGCATTTGAAATTTTAACATTTATATATAAATGCCTATTTTATATGTCTTGAAGAGGGATTTTTAAATTAATGAAAAAGTCATGTAATTTACTTATTTGTATATTCAAAAAGATTATAAAGCATGAATACAAATCAAAAGATTATATGGCATGACATGCTTTGTTGGTTCGATAACAATGACTGGAGATGAAAAGCGATATGGGGCCGAAGTATTTGTTATAACAGTGTGTGGTTCGATGAAAATAAGACCCTAGCCACATTCAAAAATCTTACTCATTATTGTCATGAATAGACATAAACACCATGTGATTTCTTATCATAATCTCAATTGTCGTTAGTTTAAGATGGTTGTTAATCTAAATATTGCAATACTAAATCAAGTGTCGATGATGGGATCTCGTGAATACATCTAAGACCTATATTTCACACAGAGGTGTCTTCGAGCATAGACAAGATAGACAACTGCCTAGAGCCCAAAAATTTAGAAGGACCTAAAATTTTGAATATATAAATATTTTTCTCAATATATTTAATTAAATCAATTAAAAAATCATCAATTAAAGTTAAAATACATTGTTTTAATAATTAAATACAATCTAAGTAAATAAATAGATAAATGAGAGTATTAATTTTTTATGCCTAGTAAAAAATTTAACGTATATGTGTACTTATTTTAATTTTCGTCTAGGGTCTTTAAATTGTTAAGACGATCCTGATTTCACATTATATGTCACAACCCACATTCTAAGATAACTTAGATAACTTGGTGGTTGGGATATGATAATTTAAAAATAGATCTCACTAGGAGTAAAAAAAGGATCATAAAAGGTTACGGAATAATCCGATTAAACTACATATACATGAGTAAAATACTCATTTCCTCGAGTAGTTTGAAATAAGAAAACCTTATTCGTTTAATTACGCAATTCTAGCTTTGATTGTATTATCGGATTAGCGTACTTATGGGCAAATGAAGTAATGGGTTATGAATTCTATTACGAGTTTCAATTTGTCATGAGGTATTTGTAATAAAATTCTATCACCAACACAACTTAAATTTGTCGTATGTTCAATGCTGTGGCTAGTTTCGATGACATGGTTAATGATGTCTAATAATGGCACGTCGATGTATTTATCCTCCACTTCACCAAAATTATCCAATCACTCATGAAGTCGTTGAACATATTTAGTTGAAATGTATGAGAGACTATGAGATACAAACTTTAAACCGGCATCAACAACAGTATAAACAAACTTAAAACTTGAAACATACTAAAACCGCATAATCAAGCATAACACAAAGAAAGCATGACACAATACAAATCTTAGGATTCACCTTGATCAATTTACTGTCTATAATTTCCCGACCGGTGTGATTTTCAATCTTGAATGAAAGAATATTTGAAGTGCGGGAGCGATTTTCAACGTGTATTATAAACAAAAATAATGCATTATTTATGGTGCAACTCTTAAATTACAAAGTCTATTTAAAAGAGGTCTTAAACTTGTTAGTTAATGACTACAATTTAATTTTAATAAATTGCAATTTGCTTTTGAATTATATGTGTACATATATGATCAAGCATGTAATGGATGCAACGGGTGCAGTTCATACTTAACAACAACTAAAGGAGATTTAAGGGTCATTCGAGTTTAACTCTCCAGTCCGGCGTACCGTGAATAACCCCTTGTGAGATGAAGATCTCGACAGGAGTGGTTAAACGTCGACCCACCATCGTCGGTATAGCCGGTAATTGATGGCTCAGGATATGCGTTAGGATTTATGTGCATGGAACATTACCTGTAACCGTAAGTAAACCGTGTGATGTGTTGTAAGTTCGGTAGCGCGGGTAAGGGTTTCGCTACAAGAGTAGCGTGGATGGTCTGTCTGTTATGCTTCGATACTAAAAATAGTATAGGTGTAAGTCTAGATGAATTCTCTCCCTTTGTATCGTGACTTGGGCCTTTTATTTATAGTGTCATCTTCCTTTGTCAATTAGTGCCACGTACTAGGGCCAAGGGATCGTGGTCTGTCCTAATAGTACTAACTTGCATGAGAGACCGACAAAAGTAAAAAGCATCCTGTCAGGCTTGGCTCCTGTTTGTCATATATTCCGTGTAAGCTACAACGCCTTCTGGCAGATCGTACATCGACCAAGTGTGACTCTTTTGCATGCTTTATGTCATTGCTCGCTCAGCCTTGTCCTGCGCACTTAGCATTGTGGCACGCTATATATGTGGCATGTGAGGATCAAGTGTGATGCGCTACTCGAGCTAATCGGGTATGCGTATCATTAATATACATATACAGTACCAATGGTATGAGAGAAATATAATAAATTAATCTGAGTTTGATACATTGTGAAACGAGTATTTAAATTAATAAAAATAACATTATTTTATTTAAGAACACTTAAAGAAACACTGATTAAAACCGACTCCATTTATATTTTTTCACCTTCGGTACTTCATAAAAATTCCGAGAAAAACGCTAAAGCTCAATGTCACCGTTTTTAATGATTTCCCTTACTCTATCAAATATTTGGAAATACGACAACTCCTTCACCTTTTAAGATTCATATTTCAAGAACATCACATTATCGATAGCATGATCATCAACTTTTTCGATTGCTTATCTAGTAGATTTAAAAAATAGACGCGACTATAATTGTTATTGTAATTCTAATTACTCTCATTAAAAAAAATGTAATTATAATTGATTTAACTTTTTGCTAGAATAATAGGATACTATTATAAAAATCTCAAGGGTGGCTTAGGGTTGTATATTTGATGTATGTAATTCTCAGATTTAATCTCTACTATTTACTATTTATACTTTGAGGTCTTAGACCATCTTTATTCCTGAAGTCTATGATGGGCGCGTTGCTGGGTGGGGTGGGGTGCTTGATGAGCGTGCTGCCAGACTGCTGGGTAATGGGTGGCGTGTTGAAGTATTTTTTTATTTTTTTCATTTTTCTTGCATTTAATTTATTTTGTTTAATTAGTTTATATTATTATTTTGTAATTATAATAACAAATTAATTTAATAAAACACACTAAAATTAATATTAAAAATACAATTACAATTATAAAAAAGGTCCTAAAAATAGAAAATGACAATACGATAATTAAAAAAACATTACAATAACTAAACATTACTTAAATGGTACGACGGTAGTTTGGTGGAAGATTCCAAATATGCGCGGTTTAGTCCACACGAAGTGCATTATGAACATCTTTGTCGCGAATTTCCTTTTCTAATGCAGCTCGAGTAGTATTTCGATTCCTAACAAAAGTGGGTCGGTTTTCTGGCTCGTTTAGATACTCTTCGTCGAGTGACGTTATAGCAAAACCATTATCCTCGTGGATCATATTGTGCAATAGAACACAACAATATAATATGCGGTGCAATTTTTTTGCTCTCCAAGCTCGTCTAGCCACACGTAATATACTGAATCTTCCTTGAAGGACACCAAATGTTCGCTCGACATCTTTTCGTGCACTTTCTTGAAAACGTGTAAACTTTGTTGATGGCTCGTCGGTTGGGGATTGGTATGCTTTGATAAGTGTAGCCCAATCCGGATAAGTACCGTCGGCGAGATAATAACCATGTGTGTAGTCATGACCATTTACTATAAATGGTGAAGGTGGAGCGGAACCGTTCTTAAGAGAATCAAACAACGGTGAACGGTTTAATACATTGATGTCATTGTTGGAACCTGCAACACCAAAATATGCGTGCCATATCCACATATCATACGAAGCTACAGCTTCGAGAATAAGAGATGGTTTTTTTTATGCCCACTTGTGTATTGACCTTGCCATGCAACGGGACAATTTTTCCATTCCCAGTGCATTCAATCGATGCTCCCAAGCATCCCCCTAAAACCATGCTTTGTTTCGTGCCTTTCGTATATTCGTTGAATATCACGTGCAGTTGGTTTACGTAGATATTCTTGTTGGTACAAATCAGTAACACACAAACAAAAGTTGTCTAAACACATTAATGAGGTTAGCTCACTCATATGCAAATATTCGTCCAACATATCACCCCCCGTACCGTACGCCAACTAGCGTAATGCAGATGTGCACTTTTGATATATATTAACACTTTGACGACCAACGGCGTCGTATGAGTGCCTAAATATGCGAAGTGTGCGGGTAAAGGATTAATAGTGCAGTCGCGTATACCTGCTATGATACGCTCGAATAATTGCAGACTCATCCGATAACGTCTTTTAAATTTGTTGTGACGACCCGAAAATTTCCGATCAAATTTAAACTTAATCTCAATATGAATTCGACACGATAAGCAAAGTCTGTATTATTGAGTCTCAAAATATTTGAACTGTTTACATGAAAATCATTTAACCTTCGACTGTTCCCGACGATTCACGAACAATTAATTGTAAATAGATATGTGTGTATATATATCTATCTATCTATATATAATATATAAATAAAATATATTAAATACATATTTTGTGATTTCAAATCCATGTAGTAAACGATAGTAACACTCAATTGCCAATTGATTGATATCAAACAAGTTAAAATACGAAGTTAATAACGAATATACATATATTAACAAATGTAAGATAATATATGTAATATATATAATTTCTGTACATAATTATATATAAATATTGTAATATAAGTAAATTATAAATAATTAATATAAATTTATAATAATTCTTTTTATATAAATAGTTATGTGGTAATATTATTTTGTTATATTAGAAATTATTATTATTAAGTATTAGCATTATTATTATTGTTTTATTTTTATTCTTATCATTATTAGTATTATTACTTTTATCATTAAAAATTGTTATTATTATTATAGTTATCATAAATAATACAAATTAGTATTATTATCATGATTATTATTATTATTATTATTATTATTATTATTATTATTATTATATTATTATTATTATTATTATTATTATTATTATTATTATTATTATTATTATTATTATTATTATTATTAATATGGTTATCATTAATATTAGTATTGTTTCTATTATTAATATTATTAGTATTCTTATCATTACTAATAATATTAATAGAATAATAAAATTTAACATATTATTATATTTAATATATTTATTAATTATAGTTATTAAAAATAATATATATATATATATATATAACATATGAACTGATAAGAATTCCACATCAGACTTATTTTTCTTCAATCCTATTCTTCTTGTGATTTTCTGTCAAATCCTTAACCCCACTTCATACAATCATTGATATATCCTTATTACTGAATCTATTATGCATTCATACTCTAAAAATCCCAGCTGCATAGAAAAGAAAAAAAAAATTAAACAAAACCGCCGGTACCCCTGTTTCATTTTTTTTTTACCAAAACACAAAATCGATTTAATTGTAAAAATCTAGAATTGCAGAGTTGTTAGGAATCCTTTATGCAATCTATATGCAAACTTTCAAAGTCCAATTCATGATATCGAGTTCAAATTTTTCGAGTCAACCTTTAGTTTCAAAAAGTCAAACTAAGTGATTATTTAGAAATTCGAATTCAATATGTTGTTTTTGCTGAAATTGTTGGTTTACAAAGATTCTAAGAATGGTTTATAACATCTTTCATGAAGAGATTATAGTATAAAAACACCTGAAAATTCGAATCATGATTTGTGTTCTTTTTTTTTTGTCTCGCGAACAGCTTCTGCTGATTCTATTTATATATATATATATATATATATATATATATATATATATATATATATATATATATATATATATATATATATATATATATATATATATATATATATATATATATATATATATATATATTTACTCGTGTCTGTTAATTAAAAATCACCATTTCATTTACTCTGTTTCAAAACCTCGTTCTAATCCAAATCGTGAAATGTTGTTATGAACTGCTTCTGGTCGATTGATATGAAGAAGAAGATGATATATAATACGGGTTATAAATAAATAAAACAGATATAAGATCAGAAATGTAAGGCTGGCTGAATGGTTAAGGGAGGTGACGGGGTAGCGAGTGGTCTCGAGTTCGAGTCCCATCTGGGGCGTTTTATTTTTAGAAAAGCTTTGAGGTAGTTTCATGTTCTTTTAAAAAATCATTATTATTATTGTTATTATTATTATGTTATTAATATTACTAATTATTATTATTATTATTGTTATCGTTATTATTGTTAGTATTATTATTATTATTAGTATCATTATTATTAAATATTATAGATAATATTATTATTATGATCAACATTATTATTATTAATTATTGTTATTATTACTAATATTACAATCATTATCATTATTAGTATTATCACTAAATATCATTATTATTATCGTTATTATTAATTTTATAAGACTACTATTAATATAAGTATTACTATTATTATTATGATTATGATTATAAATTGATGATATAGAAACTTTAATCACTAGTTTAGGAATTAAACGCGAAGATTATGATTATTATTATGAATATAAAAGTTTAAATGATATTGTTAGGATTATAATTATAGAAATCTTGAATATAAATATTATTATGGAACTTATTAAGTTAAAATTTCAATTAGATTATGATTTAAAGAAATTAATAGAATTATTATAATTATTGATATCATTGTTATTATAATACAACATAGAATTAAAATCATTATTATTTTTATTAACCTTATTATAACTTTTATCATAATTATATAGTATCATTAACATTTCTAATATTCGTAATGTCATAATTACTAGTAATACCATAATTAGTAATTCTATCATTATTATTATAATTATTATTATTATCACTATTAGAATTATTAATATTAATATTTTATCAGTAATATTAAGTATTATCAATATTGTTATTTTTACCATTACAAATATTATCTTAGTATAATTATAATTACTAATTTCAGCAAACAAATGATAATCATATAAAAGTGTATTTAACTTAACTATATTAATATTTTCATTTAAAATGAATACATTTAATTAAATAATAAAATATATAAGTTATTAATACAAAGATTTTATCACTAATAATATATATATATATATATATATATATATATATATATATATATATATATATATATATATATATATATATATATATATATATATATATATATATATATATATATATGTTCGATTACGATTATGTGTATTAATAAATATATAAATGATATAGATTCGTGAATCCGAGGCTAAACCTACACTTGTTCAATGACGTCATATGTATTTTTACTACGAAATACAGTATTGTGAGTTTCATTTGCTCCCTTTTTAAATGTTTTTGCAATATATATTTTTGGGACTGAGAATACATGCGTTGCTTTTATAAATGTTTTACAAAATAGACACAAGTGATAGAAACTACATTCTATGGTTGGATTATCGAACCGAATATACCCCTTTTTAGCTTGGTAGCCTAAGAATTGGTGTTTATTATAATTGCCACCAATTGACGCGAATCCTAAAGATATATCTATTTGGCCCAACAAGCCTCATCCGAGTTACGGATGCTTTAGTACTTCGATTTATCATGTTCGATGAGAGTCCCGGAATGATGGGGATATTCGATATGCATCCTGTTAAGATCGGTTACCAGGTGTTCAATCCATATGAATGATTTTTATGCAGATGCATGATATTTATGAGAAATGAAATGAAAATCTTGTGGTCTATTAAATTAACGGAAATGATTTTTTATGATAAACTAATGAACTCACCAACCTTTTGATTGACACTTGAAAGCTTGTTTATTCTCAGGTTTGAAAGAAAACTTTCGCTGTGCATTTGCTCATTTTAAAGATATTACTTGGAGTCATTCATGACATATTTCAAAAGACGTTGCATTCGAGTCGTCGAGTTCTTCAAGATTATTATTAAGTCAATTATAGTTGGATATATTATGAAATGGTATGCATGCTGTCAATTTTCGATGAAATGAAAGTTTATCTTCTAAAAACGAATGCAATGTTTGTAAAATATATCATATAGAGGTCAAATACCTCGCGATGTAATCAACTATTGGATATATTATGAAATGGTATGCATGCTTATCAATGGCACCTTCGTAATATTTGACAACTTGTAAGTCATCTAGCAATTATGCCTCATTTACGGCACTTAAAAAGCTCTTCTATTTTTTTTTCATTATTCTATTTCCAATTTATATAAGTATATACTTTCTAAAGCGTTAAATGATACGGATTACTAATTAATGGTTGAATACCAATTCTTTTTTTTTCTTTTTTTTTTTGGCAAAAAAACGAAAACTTATATAACAAAACTTATTTCTAAAAGAGACAAGAAAACATGGAAACAAAAAGGCACCCGCGAGGCTCGAAGACGGTTGTTTATTGTGTATCAATTTTTTTTTAACTGAAAATGATTTGATATTTAATCAACGAAATTGATGGACAAATAATCTTTTTGTGTATATAATATGTAATTTATATATTAAAATAAAATTAATGGTGAAAGAAAAAATTGTAGACATTAAAATTTTAACATCATACAAAACTACTTTTAAAATTTGTGAATATCACATGCTCTTAAATTCAAAAGAACTTTTAAAATTCAACACCACGGGCTCTTAAACACAAAAGAAATTTTTAAAATTTGCCAACAACACGGGCTCTTAAATTTAAAAGAATTTTTAAAATTTGTCAACATCACGGGATCATAAATAATTCTTATACTTTTCATATTTTTTTTTTGGTATCGTTATTACATACCAATATGAACTGAAAATTACATTTTTCTATACGGTTTTTTATACATCCGTGCAACGCACGGGCCAAAAACTTAGTATATGTATATATAAAAACATATTTTTCGAATGATTAATGCTGTACTAGGATACCACTAGCCAATGGACCAATTTGTAACCCATTTATTAGCTTATTTAATCAATAATTGTTATAATTCAGTAGGCTTATAACTACCTTTAGTGGTTCTTGACTGTAGAAGGTATATAGAGATAGAGATACTGTAAAACGGAGAAAACAAAGGTTGAACAAAAGGTATGAGTAATTGGTTTTTTATTTATAGAAAAATGTACAATGAGAGTTTGGTGGCATTTGGAATCTAGAGAGAGAGAGTGTTTTTGTTAACCAAAAAATACATACAATAAACTCTAACTCAACACACCTATTTATACTCAAAAAAATATACTATGCAATATCTATAATAATAATAAAATTATCATCCAATTATTACTTTTATAACACTCCCCCTTGGATGATAATTTTATTAGTGAATAACTAGTACTGCCTCGTTAAAAACCTTGCTAAAGAAAACCCTTTGGGATAAAACTTTAGCTAAGGGAAAAAGAGTGCAGCATAGAGTTGACTCCCCCTCAAGTAGGCAACGCCTGAGTTGTTACATCTTCTGAACATGCCTCATGCCAATATTATGAACGTGTGTTCTGAAAATAGCAGTTGGAAGTGCTTTGGTGAAAAGGTCAGCAGAGTTTTTGCTGGACTGAACATATCTCATTTCAATCTGGTTGTCCTTAATGAGATTTTGAGTGTATGAGAAGAATCTAGGGGGTATGTGTTTTGTTCGGTCACTTTTGATATACCCTTCTTTCATCTGTGTTATGCAAGCTACATTATCTTCATAGATAGTTGTTGAACTTTTATTGCGTTCTAGTCCACAAGAATCAGTAATGAGTTGTGTCATTGATCTCAACCAAAAACATTCCCGACTGGCTTCATGTAATGCAATTACTTCGGCATGATTTGATGATGTTGCAACAAGTGTTTGTTTTTGAGAACGCCATGATATTGCGGTACCTCCATTTAGGAATACATATCCATTTTGAGATTTAGCTTTATGTGGATCAGATAAATAACCTGCATCTGCATAACCAACCAAATCTTGTTTTGATTCGTTAGAATAAAATAATCCTAAATCAGTAGTTCCTCGAAGGTATCGAAATATGTGTTTGATCCCATTCCAGTGTCTTTTGGTAGGAGCTGAGCTGAACCTTGCCAACAAATTAACTGCAAAAGAAATGTCAGGTCTTGTACAATTTGTAAGATACATAAGAGCTCCAATTGCACTAAGATATGGTACTTCTGGTCCCAGGATATCTTCATGATCTTCACAGGGACGAAATGGATCAGTGTCAACATTAAGTGATCTAACAACTGTAACATCCCGCCTTTTTCCATTTACTTTTCCGTTATACTAATATAAAGCCCGTTATATGTTTATAACATCTCCCGTTGATACGCGTTTTAAATTATCTCGTTTAGGTAATTCCCGCACCCGAACGAAAGTTGAGGGACTAAACTTGACAAGGGATCAAACCCTTGACTAGGTCAAAGGGTCAACCCCCTTTCACCCATTCATTACCATCTCCCTCTCTCTCTCTCTCTTTCTCTCTAGCAAGAACACACCCAATTTCCTTTCTCATTCATTCATCATCTAAATCCGGATTAGGGAGCTAGCAACCAAATAAATTACATATTCGTGATCCTCTCTTCATCCTCTTCATTTTGGTACCAACTTCATCTCATTTGGGTAACTTTCTAAAATCACTAGATTTTGTGTTCTTGATGTTTTTAACTTATAAAAGTGTTAATTAGTGTCTATGGCTCAAGTCTAACATGAATATATGATTTATATGCTCGATCTCGTTGTTTTAGTGTAACTAGCATGAACTTGAATTTTGGTGTGTTGTTCTTGAATTTTGGATGATCATATGTTGTTAGATGTTGAAAGTTGATGTTTTAATTGTGTTACTAGCATCACTAGCTTCAATTTGATGTGTAGGTTGCCTTAGAAAACTTCATGAACTTGATTAGTGATTTTGGTGAATTTGGGTTAGGGTTTGATGAACTTGAAATGGACTTTTGATGCATTGAATGCCATGGATTATTATTGGTAAGTGTTTAGTTGGATTGTATGCTTGATTACCTTCGAAACGGCATATCATTCATGTAAATTGGTTGCCCGAATCATTGAATTGCATTTATGAACTTGTATGCGGTTAATGTTAAGCATTAGATGCGGTTTTGGTTGTTGTAATAGGTAGATTGATTGATGAAATGTGTTTAGTTGTTTTCCTCGTCAAATTACCTTCCCAACGGTATAAGATACTTGTCTTGATTGTTTGCGGATCATAAATGGTGATTGTTTGAAGTTAGGTTCGTGCATAAAACTTAAAAACTGCCAGAATTCTCTGCACAGGTACCCGCGCGGCGCGCCATATACCCGCGCGGCGCGCCGTTTGGGTCTGTCCAACTTGGTCAATTTTCGAATAATGTTTGCTATGCTACGCACCTCCGATTCACATGTAACTTGTCCTAACATGCTCATACATGATTAAAAACCTCAGAAAAATAGTTCGGGACACGACCCGAACGTGTTGACTTTTTCGTTGACTTTGACCGACCAAAGTTTGACTTTTTGTCAAACTTAACCAAATGAGTATGCAACCTTCCTAACTTGTTTATATACTTGTACCTTGCATGAAACTTGACAATTTGATTTCACATGCTACATAATCGAGTCGTAACGAGCCATAGGACTAATTGAACATCTTGACCTATCGTGTTTACCGTTATTGATACGACCTATTTGTTTAGGTCAAGACTAGCACTATCCTTCGCACACGTTATTTTGTTAAGTACTTTTCGTACGTGCACTCAAGGTGAGATCATAGTCCCACTTTTACTCTTTTTGAACTTATATTGGGATGAGAAAACATAAACGATTCTTTTGAACTAAGTGAACACAAGAACGGGAAAACAAACATTCTACATACGAGTTTAGAACAAAAATCCTCAATTCAATTATCATTAGTTACACTTGCCGGGTGTAAGCGAGAACTTATGTTATATGGCCATATGGGTTGACAACCCTCATCTTTGACGGTTCGCTACCGTCTACGGATGAAATATATTTTCGAGAATCAGTGTTTGTTCTAGCACTAAGTGATGGGGTATACAATGGAAGGAATGTTAAGCTTTGATAATTGGGTGCTCGTGAAACAAACTTTTGGGATGTATTACTATTATTTCATTGATACAAATCTTGTGGTTCACTTGTACTTACTTACTTAAACCTATGATTTCACCAACGTTTTCGTTGACAGATTTCTATGTTTTTCTCAGATCCTTGAACGATACATGATACATGCTTCCGCTCATTATTTGATACTTGCATTGGATGTCGAGTATATGTGCATTTCATGGAGCGTCTTTTGACTTTACTTTAAACCGTGTCGCCTAGATTTCATTCGTATTATAACGTTGTAACATTAACTATTGGTTGAACAATTCTTGTAAACTTTGGGAACAATCTTTATTTTGAAATGAAGGCGACATATTTTGGTCAAACTTTGTCTTAAAGACTTATGACCACGTAACGGGACCTAAGTAGACGGCGCCGTCAAACATGATTTGGTCGGGTCGCTACAGATGGTATCAGAGCGTTGGTTGTAGGGATTTAGAGTTCATTAGTGTCAACCCCGAGTCATAGGGTACATTGGTGAGTCTAGACTACAACCGGCATATAGACTTGAAGTAGGAATTACTTGACTACTTGTGCATTTATACTCGAACGCTTCTACTCATATCTACTCTTAGTTCATCTTAATCTCACGTTGTTTAATTTGATTGACACGCCACCTTGACTTTATAGAATAATGTCGAATGCACATATGAATCAGGGTAATATAATTTCCGGGATTATATTACGGTGACTCATATGAACGTTCCGACATTATGGCATAAAGAATTTAAGGCGAGTCGAGGAAAAACTTCTCTTTATCTTTATTCTATATCACGGTTAGTATTATTGAGAATACTAATCAATGATATTCTTGTGTCTTGAAGGAACAATGGCTCCTCGTCGTGTACGCCGCAATGAAACTCCCGAACAAGCTCTCGAACGGATGATAGCCACCGCCGTAGATGCGGCCATGGCCGGTCACTCATCCAACAACAATAATAATAACAACCACAACAACAACAACAACAACAACCAAGGAGCCGGTAACTCTAGCGAAGGGTGCTCCTACAAAGCTTTCATGGGGTGCAAACCCCACACTTATGATGGAACCGGGGGACCGGTTGTGCTTACTCGTTGGTTTGAACAAACCGAGGCCGTCTTTAGCATAAGCGGTTGCCGGGATCAAGACAAGGTCAAATACTCCACTCACACTTTCTCCGGAATTGCTCTAACATGGTGGAACACCTATGTTCAATCGGTGGGTACCGATGAGGCTCATGCCCTCTCTTGGGCCGATCTAAAGGAAAAGATGATTGTTGAATATTTTCCGCGCGAAGAAACCCGAAAGCTTGAGGAAGAACTAAGAGCTTTGAAAGCGGTCGGAAACGATCTTAAAGCTTATAATCAACGCTTCGCCGAACTATCCTTGATGTGTCCTAATCTTGTTAACCCCGAATCTCAAAGGATTGAGCTCTACATGCTCGGTCTTCCAAAAAGCATCAAACAAGGGGTGATGTCATCCAAACCCACTACTCATCAAGCCGCTATGAACATGGCTCGCCAACTAATTGAAACGGTTGACGAAATCGTAGTTCCAGCACCTAAGGCCGAGGATAAATCGGGAGGCAACAAAAGAAAGTGGGAACCCTCCCAATCAAGCAACAACAACTTTGCTAAGAAGCCTTACACCTCCGACGGCAAGAAAGGTTATGCCGGGAACCTACCTCTTTGCAACAAATGCAACAAACATCACTTTGGCGAATGTAGTAAGTTAATTTGCCACCGGTGCCAAGGAGTTGGTCATAAGGCCAACGATTGTAAAAGTGCCACTCCCGTCGCTCGAAAGTGGCCCAATGCACCAAAGACGGGCACTTGTTACGAATGTGGCCAAACGGGTCATTTTAGAAATGCATGCCCAAAGAAGAAAGATAACCCCAATACGCGCGGCCGAGCTTTCAACATAAACACCGAGGAAGCCCGGGATGACACTGAACTAGTCACGGGTACGTTTCTTCTCAACAATTCTTATGTCTCTTGCTTATTCGATTCAGGTGCCGATAAATGCTTTGTATCCAAGACTTTGACTCATTCTTTTAGCACTCCACCTCTTCCATTAGATACCACTTATACCATTGAAGTGGCTAACGGGAAACTATTAAGTGCCGACACATATTACCGGGGGTGTACGATAAACATCTTGGGTAAGGAATTTGAAATTGATTTGATACCCATGGAACTAGGAAGCTTTGATGTAATAATCGGTATGAATTGGTTAGTCAAAACGAAATCTCACATTCTTTGTGATCTTAACGCAATCCGAATTCCTATCGAGAATGGTGAACCTTTGATCGTCTATGGCGATAAGAGTTGCACCGGACTCAACCTCGTTTCGTGTGTTAAAGTTAGAAAACTACTCCGTAAGGGTTGTTTTGCGATCCTTGCTCACGTTAAGAAAGTCGAGTCCGATGAGAAGCACATCGATGATGTGCCAATTGTTAGTGACTATTCCGATGTATTTCCCGACGAATTGCCGGGTCTTCCGCCTCATCGACCGGTTGAATTCCAAATCGATCTTATTCCGGGAGCCGCACCCGTAGCACGTGCACCATATAGACTCGCTCCATCTGAAATGCAAGAATTGCAAAGTCAAATCCAAGAACTACTTGATCGTGGTTTTATCCAACCTAGCCATTCACCTTGGGGCGCTCCGATTTTGTTTGTTAAAAAGAAAGACGGATCCCTACGAATGTGCATTGATTATCGTGAACTAAATAAATTGACGGTTAAGAACCGATATCCTCTTCCTCGCATCGATGACCTCTTTGACCAACTACAAGGGTCTTGTGTATATTCGAAAATCGATCTCCGCTCGGGTTATCATCAATTGAGGGTTAAGGGGGAAGATGTCTCCAAAACCGCTTTCCGAACTCGTTATGGTAGTTATGAATTCCTTGTCATGCCATTTGGTCTCACTAACGCACCGGCGGTGTTCATGGATCTTATGAACCGCGTGTGCAAACCGTATCTCGATAAATTCGTTATTGTGTTCATCGATGATATATTGATCTATTCTAAAAATGAAGAAGAGCACGAACAACATCTCCGACTTGTGCTTGAACTCTTGAGACAAGAACGACTTTATGCCAAATTCTCCAAGTGTGAATTTTGGTTGAAGGAAGTTCAATTTCTTGGTCATGTTGTAAGTGACCAAGGTATTAAAGTCGATCCAACGAAAATCGAAGCCATTAGCAAATGGGAGACTCCTACTACTCCTACTCACATTCGTCAATTTTTGGGTCTCGCCGGGTACTATCGTAGATTCATCGAAAATTTCTCTTTGGTTGCACGTCCTCTAACCGCATTGACTCACAAGGGAAAGAAATTCATTTGGGCGACCGAACATGAATCCGCATTCCAAATCTTGAAAACGAAGCTAACCACCGCTCCTATCTTGTCACTTCCCGAAGGCAATGATGACTTTGTTGTATATTGCGATGCCTCAAAACATGGTTTTGGGTGTGTATTGATGCAACGAACGAAAGTCATTGCTTATGCTTCTCGACAACTCAAAATTCATGAACGAAACTATACGACACATGATCTCGAACTCGGAGCCGTTGTCTTTGCACTTAAAATGTGGAGACACTATCTTTATGGAACCAAGAGTACTATCTTTACCGACCACAAAAGCCTCCAACACATTTTCGATCAAAAGCAACTAAACATGAGACAACGAAGGTGGATTGAAACCTTAAACGATTACGATTGCGAGCTTCGTTACCATCCCGGGAAGGCAAATGTAGTAGCCGATGCCTTAAGTCGAAAAGAAAGAGTGGTGCCTCTTCGTGTCCGAGCCTTAAACATCACCATCCACACAAACCTTAATAGCCAAATTCGGGTAGCCCAAGATGAGGCTCTCAAGGATGAAAACATCTCTCTCGAACACTTGAACGTCCTCACCTCTCGATTCGAAGTTAAAGAAACCGGACTCCGATATTTCGCCGGAAGAATTTGGGTGCCTAGTTATGGGGACCTACGAAGCCTTATTTTAGATGAAGCCCATAAGTCACGATACTCGATTCACCCCGGTGCCAATAAGATGTACCACGACCTTAAACAGCTATATTGGTGGCCGAACATCAAAAGGGACGTAGCTACTTATGTTTCCAAGTGTTTGACATGTTCTAAAGTCAAAGCCGAACACCAAAGACCGTCCGGACTACTTCGACAACCCGAGATCCCACAATGGAAGTGGAAAAGGATAACGATGGATTTTATCACCAAGCTACCAAAAACGACGGGCGGTTATAATACCATTTGGGTTATTGTTGACCGTCTCACCAAATCCGCACACTTCCTTGCCATGAAAGAAACGGACAAAATGGAGAAACTTGCACAACTTTACATTAAGGAGATCGTAGCCCGACACGGTGTACCTTTATCGATTATCTCCGACCGAGATGGCCGTTTCGTTTCTAGATTTTGGCGTACATTGCAAGAAGCGTTGGGAACGCGTTTAGACATGAGCACCGCATATCATCCTCAAACCGATGGACAAAGCGAACGTACAATTCAAACCTTAGAGGACATGTTACGAGCTTGCGTGGTTGATTTCGGAAAAGCTTGGGACAAGCACTTACCTCTCGCCGAGTTCTCTTACAACAATAGTTATCACGCGAGTATTAAAGCCGCACCTTTTGAAGCGCTATTATTATTGTTATTATTATTATGTTATTAATATTACTAATTATTGTTATTATTATTGTTATCGTTATTATTGTTAGTATTATTATTATTATTAGTATCATTATTATTAAATATTATAGATAATATTATTATTATGATCAACATTATTATTATTAATTATTGTTATTATTACTAATATTACAATCATTATCATTATTAGTATTATCACTAAATATCATTATTATTATCGTTATTATTAATTTTATAAGACTACTATTAATATAAGTATTACTATTATTATTATGATTATGATTATAAATTGATGATATAGAAACTTTAATCACTAGTTTAGGAATTAAACGCGAAGATTATGATTATTATTATGAATATAAAAGTTTAAATGATATTGTTAGGATTATAATTATAGAAATCTTGAATATAAATATTATTATGGAACTGATTAAGTTAAAATTTCAATTAGATTATGATTTAAAGAAATTAATAGAATTATTATAATTATTGATATCATTGTTATTATAATACAACATAGAATTAAAATCATTATTATTTTTATTAACCTTATTATAACTTTTATCATAATTATATAGTATCATTAACATTTCTAATATTCGTAATGTCATAATTACTAGTAATACCATAATTAGTAATTCTATCATTATTATTATAATTATTATTATTATCACTATTAGAATTATTAATATTAATATTTTATCAGTAATATTAAGTATTATCAATATTGTTATTTTTACCATTACAAATATTATCTTAGTATAATTATAATTACTAATTTCAGCAAACAAATGATAATCATATAAAAGTGTATTTAACTTAACTATATTAATATTTTCATTTAAAATGAATACATTTAATTAAATAATAAAATATATAAGTTATTAATACAAAGATTTTATCACTAATAATATATATATATATATATATATATATATATATATATATATATATATATATATATATATATATATATATATATATATATATATATGTTCGATTACGATTATGTGTATTAATAAATATATAAATGATATAGATTCGTGAATCCGAGGCTAAACCTACACTTGTTCAATGACGTCATATGTATTTTTACTACGAAATACAGTATTGTGAGTTTCATTTGCTCCCTTTTTAAATGTTTTTGCAATATATATTTTTGGGACTGAGAATACATGCGTTGCTTTTATAAATGTTTTACAAAATAGACACAAGTGATAGAAACTACATTCTATGGTTGGATTATCGAACCGAATATACCCCTTTTTAGCTTTTTGGGTAAAGGGTTTCACCCGGTAAATATCATTTATGAAAAATAATAAAAACAAACAAATAAGAACAACGACCACAAGCGCGCCTTGTAGCCTCACAAACAACCAGAATACCTAGCTAGAACCTACACAACAAAATAGGACTAGCAAACCAATAACACCTACGACACACCTAGACTAGGGCTTATTAATTCCAAACTATAACCAACCCGATTTCATTCCAAATGGTGCCGTTGTCTTGGTAGTATTGTTTTCTGCCATAAACGTTGCCGTTTCATCTTCATCAGATTCTACATCGCTCGGTTCATCGATAAGAACTCCAAACGAATTTTTAACCTTTAACCCTTTTTGTTTTGTACTCGTTTCTACATCATCACAAATATTCACCTTACTCGCAGTAGGAGCCTTAGGAGCCTTTTTAACAGGTCGATAAACTACCTTTTGTTTGTTTTTCCCAAATGTAGTATGCTTCGGACCATTCACCTTCACATTTTTCTTGTTCACAATTGTAAAACCTTCATCATCTACCTTTGTTTTCTCCCCCATATTTGACTTAACCCGTTGAAGTCCATCCACACAAGTTATTTCTTCTGCAGCTTCCACAACTATATTTTTTGGGCACTGAACATCATTGTGGCCGAATACACGGCAACATGAGCATCGTGGTGGCTTCCACTCGTATTCTACCTTCACAACATCAACACTTATACCTTGGGCGTCCCTACAAGGTGTCGCAACTTTAATGGATTCTTTTAGATCACATTCTGCCGAAAACTCAATTAGAGCTCTAGCAAAGTTTGGTCTTCCCCAAGCTTCCAAACACATAGTACTCGTATACGAATCAAGCATTTTTGGGTTACCAATCTTGGATGCAATAACACTAAGACCATCATCTGTAAACCCTACCAGCGGAACATCATACAATTTCACCCATATAGGAACCTTAGTTAGGTCTTCCTTGGTTAACGATACATTTGGAGACCATTTATTCAAGGTTATAGGCGCACCTCGTATCATCCAAGGACCCCCCTCCAACACATCCATTAAACCTTTTTCTGTTGTAAATTTGAAGAAAAAGAAACCCTTCGAGTTCATCATTACTTTTTCAATCCCAAAATTCCTCCACACATTCAAAGCATAATTTTGAACAACGGGAAATGCCATTCTTTTGCCAATAAAATAACCATATAAAGTGTTATCATACCTTTTGGTAGCTTCAATAACAGAAGACATGGGTAAGACAACATCAACACCTTCATCCATGGTATTATTTTGAGCAATAAACCTAAAGTTAACCTTGGATTTATAGACGGAACCTGTAGTGGCATGTAAAAAATCTACTTTTTGTGTGCCTGAACCCTTATAATCTGAATCTTTCACAGCTTCCACCTTCTTATCATTTCTTACCAAAGCAGGGAATTCGTCAATATTAATGACAGGATCTGCTTCCCTTTGGATATAAGACCCGTTTGTCTTGGTTGTGCTATCACCATCAGGAGTATCGACTTGAATTTGGCTCATAAAGGACTGATTATGCACTGGATTTCTACCCTTTTTACCACTTACGGACTCATCTTCAGATCTATCAGAAGCAGAATAAACATTGACATCATCCCCGTCCCTTCTTGACCCGTCAGCCGTATGTGTTTGTTCGTTGGGAAGACCCGTCATAGATTCAGGTTTAGGAAACACATACCGATCCTTATTTGTAGCAGATTTTTCTGATTCAGAAGAATCAGACTTCTCCGATTGTTCTTGAGTTTCAGATTTATCTTCAGAGATTTCAACACTTCTGTTTCTTAAAACCTTTGTTGCTGTTTCTTGAGATTTCTTCTTAACTCCACCAGACTTTTTCCCCATCTATCAAGTAATCGTGATGATAAACACCAGAACCAATAATGATTAACGAGAGGAAAAAGAAGAGACCAGTAGCAGCTAGTTAGTATGGATCTGGTTCTATGTTTAAAGTATATAATTTCTCAATCTTTAACTTGAATCGATATGTAGATTTTGAAAAGGGAGAAAAAGCAGACGTTAGGTTTGTTTCTTTGTTGTACCCCTTTTTAGCTTGGTAGCCTAAGAATTGGTGTTTATTATAATTGCCACCAATTGACGCGAATCCTAAAGATATATCTATTTGGCCCAACAAGCCTCATCCGAGTTACGAATGCTTTAGTACTTCGATTTATCATGTTCGATGAGAGTCCCGGAATGATGGGGATATTCTATATGCATCCTGTTAAGATCGGTTACCAGGTGTTCAATCCATATGAATGATTTTTATGCAGATGCATGATATTTATGAGAAATGAAATGAAAATCTTGTGGTCTATTAAATTAACGGAAATGATTTTTTATGATAAACTAATGAACTCACCAACCTTTTGATTGACACTTGAAAGCTTGTTTATTCTCAGGTTTGAAAGAAAACTTTCGCTGTGCATTTGCTCATTTTAAAGATATTACTTGGAGTCATTCATGACATATTTCAAAAGACGTTGCATTCGAGTCGTCGAGTTCTTCAAGATTATTATTAAGTCAATTATAGTTGGATATATTATGAAATGGTATGCATGCTGTCAATTTTCGATGAAATGAAAGTTTATCTTCTAAAAACGAATGCAATGTTTGTAAAATATATCATATAGAGGTCAAATACCTCGCGATGTAATCAACTATTGGATATATTATGAAATGGTATGCATGCTTATCAATGGCACCTTCGTAATATTTGACAACTTGTAAGTCATCTAGCAATTATGCCTCATTTACGGCACTTAAAAAGCTCTTCTATTTTTTTTTTCATTATTCTATTTCCAATTTATATAAGTATATACTTTCTAAAGCGTTAAATGATACGGATTACTAATTAATGGTTGAATACCAATTCTTTTTTTTTCTTTTTTTTTTTGGCAAAAAAACGAAAACTTATATAACAAAACTTATTTCTAAAAGAGACAAGAAAACATGGAAACAAAAAGGCACCCGCGAGGCTCGAAGACGGTTGTTTATTGTGTATCAATTTTTTTTTAACTGAAAATGATTTGATATTTAATCAACGAAATTGATGGACAAATAATCTTTTTGTGTATATAATATGTAATTTATATATTAAAATAAAATTAATGGTGAAAGAAAAAATTGTAGACATTAAAATTTTAACATCATACAAAACTACTTTTAAAATTTGTGAATATCACATGCTCTTAAATTCAAAAGAACTTTTAAAATTCAACACCACGGGCTCTTAAACACAAAAGAAATTTTTAAAATTTGCCAACAACACGGGCTCTTAAATTTAAAAGAATTTTTAAAATTTGTCAACATCACGGGATCATAAATAATTCTTATACTTTTCATATTTTTTTTTTGGTATCGTTATTACATACCAATATGAACTGAAAATTACATTTTTCTATACGGTTTTTTATACATCCGTGCAACGCACGGGCCAAAAACTTAGTATATGTATATATAAAAACATATTTTTCGAATGATTAATGCTGTACTAGGATACCACTAGCCAATGGACCAATTTGTAACCCATTTATTAGCTTATTTAATCAATAATTGTTATAATTCAGTAGGCTTATAACTACCTTTAGTGGTTCTTGACTGTAGAAGGTATATAGAGATAGAGATACTGTAAAACGGAGAAAACAAAGGTTGAACAAAAGGTATGAGTAATTGGTTTTTTATTTATAGAAAAATGTACAATGAGAGTTTGGTGGCATTTGGAATCTAGAGAGAGAGAGTGTTTTTGTTAACCAAAAAATACATACAATAAACTCTAACTCAACACACCTATTTATACTCAAAAAAATATACTATGCAATATCTATAATAATAATAAAATTATCATCCAATTATTACTTTTATAACACTCCCCCTTGGATGATAATTTTATTAGTGAATAACTAGTACTGCCTCGTTAAAAACCTTGCTAAAGAAAACCCTTTGGGATAAAACTTTAGCTAAGGGAAAAAGAGTGCAGCATAGAGTTGACTCCCCCTCAAGTAGGCAACGCCTGAGTTGTTACATCTTCTGAACATGCCTCATGCCAATATTATGAACGTGTGTTCTGAAAATAGCAGTTGGAAGTGCTTTGGTGAAAAGGTCAGCAGAGTTTTTGCTGGACTGAACATATCTCATTTCAATCTGGTTGTCCTTAATGAGATGTTGAGTGTATGAGAAGAATCTAGGGGGTATGTGTTTTGTTCGGTCACTTTTGATATACCCTTCTTTCATCTGTGTTATGCAAGCTACATTATCTTCATAGATAGTTGTTGAACTTTTATTGCGTTCTAGTCCACAAGAATCAGTAATGAGTTGTGTCATTGATCTCAACCAAAAACATTCCCGACTGGCTTCATGTAATGCAATTACTTCGGCATGATTTGATGATGTTGCAACAAGTGTTTGTTTTTGAGAACGCCATGATATTGCGGTACCTCCATTTAGGAATACATATCCATTTTGAGATTTAGCTTTATGTGGATCAGATAAATAACCTGCATCTGCATAACCAACCAAATCTTGTTTTGATTCGTTAGAATAAAATAATCCTAAATCAGTAGTTCCTCGAAGGTATCGAAATATGTGTTTGATCCCATTCCAGTGTCTTTTGGTAGGAGCTGAGCTGAACCTTGCCAACAAATTAACTGCAAAAGAAATGTCAGGTCTTGTACAATTTGTAAGATACATAAGAGCTCCAATTGCACTAAGATATGGTACTTCTGGTCCCAGGATATCTTCATGATCTTCACAGGGACGAAATGGATCAGTGTCAACATTAAGTGATCTAACAACTGTAACATCCCGCCTTTTTCCATTTACTTTTCCGTTATACTAATATAAAGCCCGTTATATGTTTATAACATCTCCCGTTGATACGCGTTTTAAATTATCTCGTTTAGGTAATTCCCGCACCCGAACGAAAGTTGAGGGACTAAACTTGACAAGGGATCAAACCCTTGACTAGGTCAAAGGGTCAACCCCCTTTCACCCATTCATTACCATCTCCCTCTCTCTCTCTCTTTCTCTCTAGCAAGAACACACCCAATTTCCTTTCTCATTCATTCATCATCTAAATCCGGATTAGGGAGCTAGCAACCAAATAAATTACATATTCGTGATCCTCTCTTCATCCTCTTCATTTTGGTACCAACTTCATCTCATTTGGGTAACTTTCTAAAATCACTAGATTTTGTGTTCTTGATGTTTTTAACTTATAAAAGTGTTAATTAGTGTCTATGGCTCAAGTCTAACATGAATATATGATTTATATGCTCGATCTCGTTGTTTTAGTGTAACTAGCATGAACTTGAATTTTGGTGTGTTGTTCTTGAATTTTGGATGATCATATGTTGTTAGATGTTGAAAGTTGATGTTTTAATTGTGTTACTAGCATCACTAGCTTCAATTTGATGTGTAGGTTGCCTTAGAAAACTTCATGAACTTGATTAGTGATTTTGGTGAATTTGGGTTAGGGTTTGATGAACTTGAAATGGACTTTTGATGCATTGAATGCCATGGATTATTATTGGTAAGTGTTTAGTTGGATTGTATGCTTGATTACCTTCGAAACGGCATATCATTCATGTAAATTGGTTGCCCGAATCATTGAATTGCATTTATGAACTTGTATGCGGTTAATGTTAAGCATTAGATGCGGTTTTGGTTGTTGTAATAGGTAGATTGATTGATGAAATGTGTTTAGTTGTTTTCCTCGTCAAATTACCTTCCCAACGGTATAAGATACTTGTCTTGATTGTTTGCGGATCATAAATGGTGATTGTTTGAAGTTAGGTTCGTGCATAAAACTTAAAAACTGCCAGAATTCTCTGCACAGGTACCCGCGCGGCGCGCCATATACCCGCGCGGCGCGCCGTTTGGGTCTGTCCAACTTGGTCAATTTTCGAATAATGTTTGCTATGCTACGCACCTCCGATTCACATGTAACTTGTCCTAACATGCTCATACATGATTAAAAACCTCAGAAAAATAGTTCGGGACACGACCCGAACGTGTTGACTTTTTCGTTGACTTTGACCGACCAAAGTTTGACTTTTTGTCAAACTTAACCAAATGAGTATGCAACCTTCCTAACTTGTTTATATACTTGTACCTTGCATGAAACTTGACAATTTGATTTCACATGCTACATAATCGAGTCGTAACGAGCCATAGGACTAATTGAACATCTTGACCTATCGTGTTTACCGTTATTGATACGACCTATTTGTTTAGGTCAAGACTAGCACTATCCTTCGCACACGTTATTTTGTGAAGTACTTTTCGTACGTGCACTCAAGGTGAGATCATAGTCCCACTTTTACTCTTTTTGAACTTATATTGGGATGAGAAAACATAAACGATTCTTTTGAACTAAGTGAACACAAGAACGGGAAAACAAACATTCTACATACGAGTTTAGAACAAAAATCCTCAATTCAATTATCATTAGTTACACTTGCCGGGTGTAAGCGAGAACTTATGTTATATGGCCATATGGGTTGACAACCCTCATCTTTGACGGTTCGCTACCGTCTACGGATGAAATATATTTTCGAGAATCAGTGTTTGTTCTAGCACTAAGTGATGGGGTATACAATGGAAGGAATGTTAAGCTTTGATAATTGGGTGCTCGTGAAACAAACTTTTGGGATGTATTACTATTATTTCATTGATACAAATCTTGTGGTTCACTTGTACTTACTTACTTAAACCTATGATTTCACCAACGTTTTCGTTGACAGATTTCTATGTTTTTCTCAGGTCCTTGAACGATACATGATACATGCTTCCGCTCATTATTTGATACTTGCATTGGATGTCGAGTATATGTGCATTTCATGGAGCATCTTTTGACTTTACTTTAAACCGTGTCGCCTAGATTTCATTCGTATTATAACGTTGTAACATTAACTATTGGTTGAACAATTCTTGTAAACTTTGGGAACAATCTTTATTTTGAAATGAAGGCGACATATTTTGGTCAAACTTTGTCTTAAAGACTTATGACCACGTAACGGGACCTAAGTAGACGGCGCCGTCAAACATGATTTGGTCGGGTCGCTACAACAACCATAGGAGTACTTAGTGGTTTTGCCTTGTCCATATTAAAATGTTTTAAAATCTTTTCAGTATATCTTGTTTGATGTACAAGTAAACCATTAGGCATATGTTCAATTTGTAAACCAAGGCAATACTTGGTTTTTCCGAGATCTTTCATTTCAAATTCTTTCTTTAGAAGTTGAATGGCTTCATGGATCTCTTTATTTGTACCTATGATATTAAGATCATCAACATAAACAGCTATGATCACATATCCGGATGTTGTTTTCTTAATGAAAACACATGGGCAAATAAGATTATTGGTATACCCTTTGCTTATCAAGTAATCACTTAATCGTTTATACCACATGCGACCCGATTGTTTCAACCCATATAAAGACCTTTGTAACTTGATTGAGTACATTTCTTTGGGTTTTGCATTGGTTGCTTCTGATACCTTAAATCTTTTAGGTATCTTCATATATATATCACTATCAAGTGATCCATAAAGATAAGCAGTCACAACATCCATGAGATGCATTTCTAAATTTTCAGAAACTGCCAGGCTGATTAAGTATCTAAAAGTAATTGCATCCATAACAGGAGAATAAGTTTCCTCATAATCAATTCCCGGTCTTTGAGAAAAACCTTGAGCTACAAGTCTAGCTTTATACCTTGTAACTTCATTTTTCTCATTTCTTTTTCGCACAAAAACCTATCTATATCCCACAGGTTTCACATCTTTAGGTGTGAGAATGATAGATCCGAAAACTTTTCTTTTATTGAGTGATTCAAATTCAGCTCGTATTGCTCCTTTCCAATGATCTCAATCATGTCTATTTTGACATTCCATGACAGATTTTGGTTCTGGATCATCATCATCATTCATGATGTCATATGCAACATTATATGAAAATATCTCATCAAGATTTTTCATTTCATTTCGGTTCCATAATATTTTTGAATGTGCGTAATTGATTGAAAATTCCGTATTGACATCATCAATCTCCTCTGCAGAAGGAGTATTGATTTGTAGTTCTTCTTGAACACTTTCTTTTACCTCATTATCAGCTGATTTTCTTTTTCGAGGATTTTTATCTTTGGAACCAATTGGTCTCCCACGTTTCTGGCGTGGCAAAGACTCAAGAATAACATTATTGCCAGTTTTTGGAATTTCAATTCGAGCTGGAGCATTTGCTGCTGGTATATATGATTTAGTCACTCTTTTTGTATCTGTAAATGCATCAGGCAATTTATTTGCAAGTTCTTGCATATGCATTATTTTTTGAACTTCGATCTCGCATTCTTTTGTGCGAGGATCAAGATACATTAATTGATGTTCACACCATGAAACATCATTTTCTTTATTTTTTATTTCTCCCCCTAATCTAGGGAATAATGTTTCATTAAAGTGACAATCAGCAAAACGTGCTGTAAAAACATCACCCGTCATGGGTTCAATATATCTTATTATTGAAGATGTTTCATATCCAACATATATTCCCATCCTTCTTTGAGGACCCATTTTAGTGCGTTGTGGTGGTGCGATAGGGACATAAACCGCACAACCAAATGTTCTAAGGTGGGAAATATTTGGCTGATGACCAAAAGCAAGTTGCAAAGGAGAATATGTATGACTTGCGCTTGGTCTAATGCGAATCAATGATGCAGCATGCAAAATTGCATGGCCCCATACAGATACTGGAAGTTTTGTTCGCATTATCAATGGTCTAGCTATTAGCTGCAATCGTTTAATTAATGATTCAGCTAAACCATTTTGTGTATGCACATGGGCAATGGGATGTTCAACAATAATCCCAATAGACATGCAAAAGTTATTAAATGTTTGAGACGTAAACTCACCGGCATTATCTAGTCTCACCCTTTTAATAGTATAATCAGGGAAATGTGCTCTCAATTTAATAATTTGAGCAAGAAATTTTGCAAATGCCATATTTCGACTTGATAATAGACAAACATGAGACCATCTACTAGATGCGTCTATTAGAACCCTAAAATATCTAAATGGTCCACATGGTGGATGAATTGGTCCACATATATCACCTTGAATTCTTTCAAGAAACATTGGTGATTCTTTTTCAACCTTAAGAGGTGATGGTCTTATTATCAACTTTCCAAGTGAGCATGATGTACATGGGATAAGTGCATCATGAGGGATCCTTTGATCTGCCAATGGATGTCCATGTGTATTTTGTATTATTCTTTTCATCATTGTTGATCCTGGGTGACCTAATCTCTCATGCCACAAACTGATCATTACAGGATCACATAATTTTTCTTTAACTACCACATTTACTTCAGGTACATTTATATGTGTATAATGTAAACCAGAATGAAGTCTTGGTAGTTTTTCAATTACACGATTCTTATCAG
This sequence comes from Rutidosis leptorrhynchoides, assembly GCF_046630445.1. Lineage (NCBI taxonomy): Eukaryota > Viridiplantae > Streptophyta > Magnoliopsida > Asterales > Asteraceae > Rutidosis > Rutidosis leptorrhynchoides. The sequence continues at coordinate 437,443,265 of NC_092336.1, forward strand.
TGATACTTAAATATTTTTCATTTTCTGTTGTCACTGACTGATAATCATATCCATTTTGGTATATGTCAGAGAAACTTAACAAATTTCTCTTTGACATGGGAGAAAATAAGGCATTATTTATCAGAAAATTCGTACCATTTGGTAACATGAATTTTGCCTTTCCCATTCCTTTTATTAAGTCCACAGGACCTGATATAGTATGTATAGTTCCTTCCGTTGCTTTCAAGTCTGTGAAATATTTTTTAGATTTGAGTATGGTGTGAGTGGCACCACTGTCTGCAATACAAATATCTCCACCATTTGACTGATTTTTTACTCCAGCAGTATACATCATGAACTTCAAAAAAAATATGAGAAACAAATAATGAGTATATAATTCATCAATATATTACATTCAAAACATGTTACAAACGATAGCACATAATAAGGAAATGTGTAGTAAACTAGATATGGTGTAGATTGAAAATCTACAACCATTTATTTAACGAGAACATATAATAGGATATATATATATATATATATATATATATATATATATATATATATATATATATATATATATATATATATATTAGAAATTTATTCATTAAAGTAGTCACAAGTTGGCTCAGTGATTTTTGTATCAAGGTCATCCACAAGATTTGCTTCTTTTCCTTTTCCCTTTAGGGATTCTTGATACCGATTAACAGAATGCTGATTTGTTCGGCAGTTTTTAGACCAGTGGCCAATTTTATCACATCGGTAACAAGAATCTTCAACATTCTTTGAAGAGCCTTCTTCAACATTGTGATTTGTGGGATTGTATGGTGTTTGGATTTTATAATTTTGTGGATTATTATTTCCTTGTCCACGACCACGACCACCACGACCACGACCACCACCACGACCATTACCATAAGGGTGATTTCGAACATAGTTATGATTTTTATTATTGTTATGGTAATTTCCATGATGATGGTTTTGGCCAATATGGCTACGACCTCTTCCACACCCTCGTCCATGTGCATTTCTTCTTTTATTATTATTATTATTATTGTTAATAGCATTAGCTTCAGGAAATGCTAGCGCACCGGTAGGACGATATTCTTGATTTTTCATCAGTAATTCTTTATTAACTTCTGCAACTAAGAGATAAGTTTGAAGTTTGGAAAAAGTTTTATAATTCTGCAATCTTAAATTTTCTTGCACAGTTATATTTGCAGAATGCATTGTGGAGAAAGTTTTCTCCATCATATCAGCATCACTTATTTCTTGACCACAGAATTGAAGCTTTGAACGGATCTTGAACATGGCCGAGCTGTATTCACTTACCTTTTTGAAATCTTGGAACCTTAGATTTCTCCATTCTTCCCTCGCAGCTGGAAGTAATATTTCCTTTTGATTATCGAATCTACTCTTGATACTTTCCCATAAAACATGTGGATCTTTGATAGTGAGAAACATATGTTTTAAGGTGGTATCAATATGTTTGCGAATAAAAGCAATTGATTTTAATTTATCTTGATCGGAACAAGTATTATTTTCTTTTAAAGTTTCTAGAATACCCAATGATCCAAGATTTATTTCTACGTCCATAACCCATGATGTGTAGTTTGTTCCCGATACGTCTAAGGCATCAAACTCAAGCTTTGATAAGTTTGACATTTTCTATTTTCAGAAAGATGAACAACATAAATCATAATCATAATCATAATATTTTTTTTTCGTAGATAAATAACAACATGCAATTAGAATTAGTTTAGATTCATAAGTAGTAAACAAAGGAATAATGGTATGATTACAAATAATAAAATCATAAGGGAATATAGGTTCATATTATATTATATTATTAATGATATTATTATAATATATATTAAGTTATAATATATATTATTATAATATATTTTTCTTATTTTAACCTTTAAGATTTACTTTTAATAAAAATACAAACTACTTTTCTTATTTTAACTTTTAAGATTTACTTTTAATAAAAATACAAACTACTTTTTTTTATTTTAACTTTTAAGATTTACTTTTAATAAAAATACAAACTATTTTTTCTATTTTAACTTTTAAGATTTACTTTTAATAAAAATACAAACTACTTTTTTTATTTTAACTTTTAAGATTTACTTTTAATAAAAATACAAACTACTTTTTCTATTTTAACTTTTAAGATTATAAATTTAAGAATAAACATTAGTATGCATGAAATAAATAATGATTAATTGCATAAGTAATCATAAATATTAGATAACATATAAAGACCCCATCGTATTCGTATTGATCGGAATTAATCTCGACCCATGGTACCGTGTTGTCAAATGACGTGTTGCGTACATAAAGTACCGTGTTGTCAAATGACGTGTTGCGTACAATCATGAAGTCTTATTAACATAAATATAAATGTTAGTGAAGTTAATAAGAGTTAGATTACAGAAAATATAATTCAGGTGGTATAACCGACCATATATAACTTAAATAACATAAATATAAATGTTAGTGAAGTTAATAAGAGTTAGATTACAGAAAATATAATTCAGGTGGTATAACCGACCATATATAACTTAAATAACATAAATATAAATGTTAGTGAACATAACTGTAAATGTTAGTATACATAAATAAATGTTAGATAACATAAATGTAAATGTTAGTATACATAAATAAATGTTAGATAACATAAATGTAAATTAGGCGACAGTGTCAACCATATATCATTTAGGTGGTCTAACCGACCATATATTAGTTAGGTGGCAGAGCTAACCATATTTAGTATAAATGTTGAGATAATCGTGCTGATAACGTGTTATAATTCAGTAGGCTTATAACTACCTTTAGTGGTTCTTGACTGTAGAAGGTATATAGAGATAGAGATACTGTAAAACGGAGAAAAAAAAGGTTGAACAAAAGGTATGAGTAATTGGTTTTTTATTTATAGAAAAATGTACAATGAGAGTTTGGTGGCATTTGGAATCTAGAGAGAGAGAGTGTTTTTGTTAACCAAAAAATACATACAATAAACTCTAACTCAACACACCTATTTATACTCAAAAAAATATACTATGCAATATCTATAATAATAATAAAATTATCATCCAATTATTACTTTTATAACAATAATCACTTTTTTGTAACAAATTTGACACGTTCCAAAACACATCAATTTGACAAAGAAAGTTGGTTTATACGGCACTTAATGCTTCCTATACCAATATACGATAAAATAAGTCGTGATATTTTAAATTGAATTTTGATAACTTATAAACTCAAAAAAATTTCAAATATAAAAATTTACACTTAATACTCATTAATACACTCTAATAGTTGCATAAAACAATAATTTAATTTAATCAATGAATTTGATATATATATATATATATATATATATATATATATATATATATATATATATATATACACACACACACACACTAGGTTTTTGAGCCCGTGCGTTGCACGGGTTTATAAATAACCGTGCAAAAACTGTAATTTGCAGTTCATATTATTATGTAAATAGCGATACTAAAAAAATAGGAAATAGTATAAGAATTATTTAAGAACCTGTGATGTTGACAAAGTTTAAAAATTCTTTTGAATTTAAGAACCCGTTGTGTTGACAAATTTTAAAAATTCCTTTTGAGTTTAAGAACCCGTGGTGTTAAAGAATTTTAAAAGTTCTTCTGACTTTGAGAGACTGTGGTGTAGACAAATTTTAAAAGTGCTTTTGAATGGTGTTAGTAACTTAATGTCTACAATTTTTTTTCTCACTATTAATATCTTTTTAATATATAAAGTATATACTACGCAATATTTAAAGTGCGATGAAAATTGAAATGTCCCGTTCATATTGATTATAAACGTTCCATAATAATTGATTTCGTCGCGAGGTTTTGACCTCTATATGTAACGTTTTTCAAAGACTGCATTCATTTTTAAAACAACCATAACCTTTATTTTATTTATAAAGGTTTAAAAAACATTACGTAGATTATCAAATAATGATAATCTAAAATATACCATTTACACACGACCATTACATAATGGTTTACAATAAGAATATATTACATCAAAAATAAGTTTCTTGAATGCAGTTTTTACATAATATCATACAAGCATGGACTCCAAATCTTGTTCTTATTTTAGTATGCAACAGCGGAAACTCTTAATAATCACCTGAGAATAAACATGCTTAAAACGTCAACAAAAATGTTGGTGAGTTATAGGTTTAACCTATATATTATCAAATCATAATAATAGACCACAAGATTTCATATTTCAATATACATCCCATACATAGAGATAAAAATCATTCATATGGTGAACACCTGGTAACCGACATTAACAAGATGCATATAAGAATATCCCCTATTATTCCGGGAAATCCTTCGGACATGATAAAAACAAATTCGAAGTACTAAAGCATCCGGTACTTTGGATGAGGTTCGTTAGGCCCAATAGATCTATCTTTAGGATTCGCGTCAATTAGTAGACTGGTTTACTAATTCTTAGGTTACCAAGTAAAAGGGGCATATTCGGCTTCGATCGTTCAACTATAGAAAGTACTTTCATGTACTTGTGTCTATTTTGTAAAACATTTATAAAGCTGCATGTATTCTCATCCCAAAAATATTAGATTTTAAAAGTGGGACTATAACTCACTTTCACAGATTTTTACTTCGTCGGGAGTAAGACTTGACCACTGGTCGATTCACGAACCTATAACAAATGTATACATATATATATCAAAGTATGTTCAAAATATATTTACAACATTTTTAATACATTTTGATGTTTTAAGTTTATTAAGTCAGCTGTCCTCGTTAGTAACCTACAACTAGTTGTCCATAGTTAGATGTACAGAAATAAATTGATATATATTATCTTGAATCAATCCACGACCCAGTGTATACACGTCTCAGGCTAGATCACAACTCAAAGAATATATATTTTTGGAATCAACCTCAATCCTGTATAGCTAACTCCAACATTACTGCATATAGAGTGTCTATGGTTGTTCCAAATAATATATATACATGGGTCGATATGATATGTCAAAACATTTGCATACATGTCTATGGTATCCCAAGATTACATTAGAATACATGTATAATACAATATAAGTTAGCTAGGATATGATTTGTATAGAATTGTTACAATATTTCCCGTAGCTACAACAATCAAAAAATATTCAATCTTATTTTACCCATAACTTCTTCGTTTTAAATCCAATTTGAGTGAATCAAATTGCTATGGTTTCATATTTAACTCTATTTTATGAATCTAAACATAAAAAGTATAGGTTTATAGTCTTAAAAATAAGTTACAAGTCGTTTTTGTAAAGGTAGTCATTTCAGTCAAAAAAAGGACGTCTAGATGACCATTTTGGAAAACATACTTCCACTTTGAGTTTAACCATGATTTTTGGATATAGTTTCATGTTCATAAGAAAAATAATTTTCCCAGAAGAACAACTTTTAAATCAAAGTTTATCATAGTTTTTAATTATCAAACCCAAAACAGCCCGCGGTGTTACTACGACGGCGTATGTCCGGTTTTACGGTATTTTTCGTGATTCCAGGTTTTAAATCATTAAGTTAGCATATATATATATATATATATATATATATAGAACATGTGTTTATTTGATTTTAAAAGTCAAGTTAGAAGGATTAACTTTTGTATGCGAACAAGTTTAGAATTAACTAAACCATGTTCTAGTGATCTCAAGTTTAAACCTTCGAATAAGATATTTTTATATGTATGAATCGAATGATGTTATGAACATAATTACTACCTCAAGTTTAGTAGGTAAACCTACTAGAAGTGACAAGAAATGATCTAGCTTCAAAGGATCTTGGATGGCTTGAAAGTTCTTGAAGTAGAATCATGACACGAAAACAAGTTCAAGTAAGATTATCACTCGAATTAAGATAGTTATAGTTATAGGAATTGAATCAAAGTTTGTATATGAGTATTACCTTGATTTAGAATGATATCTTACTGTAAACAACAAGGATTTCTTGAGGTTGGATGATCACTTTACAAGATTGGAAGTGAGCTAGTAAACTTGGAAGTATTCTTGATTTTATGGAACTAGAACTTGTAGAATTTATGAAGAACACTTAGAACTTGAAGATGGAACTTGAGAGAGATCAATTAGATGAAGAAAATTGAAGAATGAAAGTGTTTGTAGGTGTTTTTGGTCGTTGGTATATGGATTAGATCTAAAGGATATGTAATTTTGTTTTCATGTAAATAAGTCATGAATGATTACTAATATTTTTGTAATTTTATGAGATATTTCATGCTAGTTGCCAAATGATGGTTCCCACATGTGTTAGGTGACTCACATGGGCTGCTAAGAGCTGATAATTGGAGTGTATATACCAATAGTACATACATCTAAAAGCTGTGTATTGTACGAGTACGAATACGGGTGCATACGAGTAGAATTGTTGATGAAACTGAACGAGGATGTAATTGTAAGCATTTTTGTTAAGTAGAAGTATTTTGATAAGTGTCTTGAAGTCTTTCAAAAGTGTATGAATACATATTAAAACACTACATGTATATACATTTTAACTGAGTCGTTAAGTCATCGTTAGTCGTTACATGTAAATGTTGTTTTGAAACCTTTAGGTTAACGATCTTGTTAAATGTTGTTAACCCATTGTTTATTATATCTAAAGAGATGTTAAATTATTACATTATCATGATATTATGGTATATTAATATATCTTAGTATGATATATATATACAGTTAAATGTTATTACAACGATAATCGTTACATATATGTCTCGTTTCGAAATCATTAAGTTAGTAGTCTTGTTTTTACATATGTAGTTCATTGTTAATACACTTAATGACATGTTTACTTATCATTTATAATGATTAAACATAGTGTATTAATATCTTAATATGATTCATATGTATTTAGTAAGACGTTGTTTTAACGTTAATCGTTATATATATATCGTTTCGAGTTTCTTAATTCAATACACTCAATTTTATGTATATAACTCATTGTTAAAATACCTAATGAGATACTTACTTATCATAATATCATGTTAACTATATATATAATCATATATATGTCATCATATAGTTTTTACAAGTTTTAACGTTCGTGAATCACCGGTCAAATTGGGTGGTCAATTGTCTATATGAAACCTATTTCAATTAATCAAGTCTTAACAAGTTTGATTGCTTAACATGTTGGAAACACTTAATCATGTAAATAACAATTTCATTTAATATATATAAACATGGAAAAGTTCGGGTCACTACCGTACCTACCCGTTAAATAAATTTCGTCCCGAAATTTTAAGCAGTTGGAGGTGTTGACGTATCTTCTGGAAATAAGTGCGGGTATTTCTTCTTCATCTGATCTTCTCGTTCCCAGGTGAACTCGGGTCTTCTATGAGCATTCCATCGAACTTTAACAATTGGTATCTTGTTTTGCTTAAGTCTTTTAACCCCACGATCCATTATTTTGACGGGTTCTTCGACGAATTGAAGTTTTTCGTTGATTTAGATTTCGTCTAACAGAATAGTGAGATCTTCTTTAGCAAAACATTTCTTCAAATTTGAGACGTGGAAAGTGTTATGTACAGCCGCGAGTTGTTGTGGTAATTCAAGTCGGTAAGCTACTGGTCCGACACGATCAATAATCTTGAATGGTCCTATATACCTTGGATTTAATTTCCCTCGTTTACCAAATCGAACAATGCCTTTCCAATGTGCAACCTTAAGCATGACCATCTCTCTAATTTCAAATTCTATATCTTTTCTTTTAATGTCGGCATAGCTCTTTTGTCGACTTTGGGCGGTTTTCAACCGTTGTTGAATTTGGATGATCTTCTTAGTAGTTTCTTGTATTATCTCCGGACTCGTAATCTATCTATCCCCCACTTCACTCCAACAAATCGGAGACCTGCACTTTCTACCATAAAGTGCTTCAAACGGCGCCATCTCAATGCTTGAATGGTAGATGTTGTTGTAGGAAAATTCTGCTAATGGTAGATGTCGATCCCAACTATTTCTGAAATCAATAACACATGCTCGTAGCATGTCTTCAAGCGTTTGTATTGTCCATTCGCTCTACCCATCAGTTTGTAGATGATAGGCAGTACTCATGTCTAGACGAGTTCCTAATGCTTGCTGTAATGTCTGCCAGAATCTTGAAATAAATCTGCCATCCCTATCAGAGATAATAGAGATTGATATTCCATGTCTGGAGATGACTTCTTTCAAATACAGCCGTGCTAACTTCTCCATCTTGTCATCTTCTCTTATTGGTAGGAAGTGTGCTGATTTGGTGAGACGATCAACTATTACCCAAATAGTATCAAAACCACATGCAGTCCTTGGCAATTTAGTGATGAAATCCATGGTAATGTTTTCCCATTTCCATTCCGGGATTTTGGGTTGTTGAAGTAGACCTGATGGTTTTTGATGCTCAGCTTTGACCTTAGAACACGTCAAACATTCTCCTACGTATTTAGCAACATCGGCTTTCATACCCGGCCACCAAAAATGTTTCTTGAGATCCTTGTACATCTTCCCCGTTCCAGGATGTATTGAGTATCTGGTTTTATGAGCTTCTCTAAGTACCATTTCTCTTATATCTCCAAATTTTGGTACCCAAATCCTTTCAGCCCTATACCGGGTTCCGTCTTCCCAAATATTAAGATGCTTCTCCGATCCTTTGGGTATTTCATCCTTTAAATTTCCCTCTTTTAAAACTCCTTGTTGCTCCTCCTTTATTTGAGTAGTAAGGTTAGTGTGAATCATTATATTCATAGCTCTTACTCGAATGGGTTCTCTGTCCTTTCTGCTCAAGGCGTCGGCTACCACATTTGCCTTCCCCGGGTGATAACGAATCTCAAAGTCGTAATCATTTAACAATTCAATCCATCTGCGCTGCCTCATGTTCAGTTGTTTCTGTTTAAATATGTGTTGAAGACTTTTGTGGTTGGTATAAATAATACTTTTGACCCCATATAAGTAGTGCCTCCAAGTCTTTAATGCAAAAACAACTGCGCCTAATTCCAAATCATGCGTCGTATAATTCTGCTCGTGAATCTTCAATTGTCTAGACGCATAAGCAATTACTTTCGTTCGTTGCATTAATACACAACCGAGACCTTGCTTTGAGGCGTCACAATATATCACAAAATCATCATTCCCTTCAGGTAATGACAATATAGGTGTCGTAGTTAACTTTTTCTTTAACAATTGAAACGCTTTCTCTTGTTCATCTTTCCATTCAAATTTCTTCCCTTTATGCGTTAATGCAGTCAAGGGTTTTTTTATTCTGGAAAAGTCTTGGATGAACCTTCTGTAGTAACCAGCTAGTCCTAAAAACGGACGTATGTGTTTCGGAGTTTTCGGGGTTTCCCACTTTTCAACGGTTTCAATCTTTGCTGGATCCACCTGAATACCTTCTTTGTTCACTATGTGACCGAGGAATTGAACTTCTTCCAACCAAAATGCACACTTTGAAAACTTAGCGTACATTTTTGCTTTTCTCAGCAACTCTAGCACTTTTCTCAAATGTTCTTCGTGCTCTTGATCATTCTTCGGGTAAATAAGTATGTCATCGATGAAAAAAATGACAAACTTGTCAAGATATGGCCCACACACTCAGTTCATGAGGTCCATGAACACAGCTGGTGCGTTAGTCAATCCAAACGGCATAACCATAAACTCGTAATCACCGTAACGCGTCCTAAAAGCAGTCTTCGGAATATCATCCTCCTTCACCCGCATTTGATGATACCCAGAATGTAAATCGATCTTCAAATAAACCGACGAGCCTTGTAGTTGATCAAATAAGTCGTCGATTCTCGGTATTGGGTAACGATTCTTGATGGTAAGTTTGTTCAACTTTCGGTAGTCGATACACAACCTGAATGTACCATCCTTCTTTTTGACAAACAAAACAGTAGCTCCCCATGGTGATGTACTTGGTCGTATGAAACCACGCTCTAAAAGTTCTTGTAACTGACTTTGTAATTCTTTCATTTCGCTTGGTACGAGTCTGTATGGAGCACGAGCTATTGGTGCAGCTCCTGGTACAAGGTCTATTTGAAATTCAACGGATCGATGTGGGGGTAATCCCAATAATTCTTTCGAAAATACATCGGGAAATTCTTTTGCGACGGGAACATCACTGATGTTCTTTTCTTCAGGTTTAACTTCCTCGATGTGTGTTAGAATGACGTAACAACCTTTTCTTATTAGTTTTTGCGCCTTCAAACTACTAATAAGATTTAATTTCGCGTTGTTCTTTTCTCCGTACACCATTAAAGGTTTTTCTTTTTCACGCATAATGCGAATCGCATTTTTGTAACAAACGACCCCTGCTCTCACATTTTTCAACCAGTCCATGCCAATTATTACATCAAAACTCCCTAACTCGACTGGTATTAAATCAATCTTAAACGTTTCATCAACCAGTTTAATTTCTCTATCCCGACATATATTATCTGCTGAAATTAATTTACCATTTGCTAATTCGAGTAAAAATTTATTATCCAAAGGCGTCAATGGGCAACTTAATTTAGCACAAAAATCTCTACTCATATAGCTTCTATCCGCACCCGAATCAAATAAAACATAAGCAGATTTATCATCAATAAGAAACGTACCCGTAACAAGCTCCGGGTCTTCCTGTACTTCTGCCGCATTAATATTGAAAACTCTTCCACGGCCCTGCCCATTAGTATTCTCCTGATTCAGGCAATTTCTAATAATGTGGCCCGGTTTTCCACATTTATAACAAACAGCGTTGGTATTACTTGCTCCGACACTATTCGTTTCGGCATTACTTGTTCCGACATTATTTGCTCCCTTAGTTCTGTTAAACTTTTTTCCGTAGACCTCACACTTTGTCGCGCTATGACCATTTCTTTTACACCTGTTGCAAAATGTCGTGCCAAACCCCTGGTGATTTTCTTCACACCTATGACATGGCTGTTTTTGGTTTTTGTTACCGTTGTTATTATTGAGGTTGTTGTTGGAATTGTTATTGTTATTGAAACGGTTGTTTTTCTTGTTGTTGGGATGTTTGTTGTAGTTATTGTTAGAATTGCAGTTATTGTTGCGATTGTTGTTGCGGTTGTTAGAATAGTTGTTGCGATTGTGGTTGTAATTGTTGTTGTTGTACTGGTGACTCTTGTCACCGTTTTCCTCCCACTTCCTCTTGAGTTGTTTCGTGTTGGCTTCTTCGGTCGCCTGCTCTTTAATTCTTCCCTCAATCTGATTTATGAGTTTATGAGCCATTCGACTTGCCTTCTGTATAGAAGCGGGCTCGTGTGAACTCACATCTTCTTGAATCCTTACTGGTAACCCTTTTACAAACGCGTCGATCTTCTCTTCTTCATCTTCGAACGCTCCCGGACACAATAGGCACAACTCTGTGAATAGTCGTTCATATATGGTAATGTCGAACCCTTGTGTTCGTAACTCTCTAAGTTCTGCCTTGAGCTTATTGACTTCGTTTCTAGGATGGTACTGCTCGTTCATTAATTGCTTGAATGCCGACCACGGTAGTGCGTAAGCAACATTTTGTCCTACCTATTCAAGATAGGTGTTCTACCACGTTAACGCAGTACCTGTGAAGGTATGCGTAGCGTACTTAACTTTGTCCTCTTTAGTACACTTACTTATGGCAAACACCGATTCGACTTTCTCGGTCCACCATTTCAATCCAATTGGTCCTTCGGTTCCATCAAATTCCAAAGGTTTACAGGCAGTGAATTCTTTGTAGGAGCATCCTACACGATTTCTTGCGCCGTTAGCTGCATTACTAGATTCAGAGTTATTGTTGGTATGTAGCGCAGCCTGTACTGTGGCTATGTTTGCAGCAAGAAAGGTACGAAATTCCTCTTCGCTCATATTCATGGTGTGTCGAGTAGTCGGTGCCATTTCCTTCAAAATAGCCAACTGAATCGAGTTAATCATACAGAATATTAAGAGTAGTCAATAGTATTTCGTAGCATAATATGAACTCATTTATAAAAGCTTTTTCTTCATATTAGCGTTTTATAAGTTTAAATTCGGGTACTACTTACCCGTTAAGTTCATACTTAGTAGCTAATATACAATTCAACTACTACAATTCCATATGAAAAACTGATTATAATAATATATCACATACAAATATTCTTCAAACTTAGAACTTCGCTATATTACATATAACATGAAATATAGTACACTTTGATACAGGACAGTTTTTTTTGAAGATAAACCTAGTTAATACGCAAGTTGTTCAGCAAAGGAAATAAAGACACGTAATTCATAAGTCCAGAAACAAGTCATGCATTCTGGTTTTACTAAGACGACTTTCCATCCTTGGACTTGTGGAAAATAACCGTTATGACCATTGGCTAGGCAGCATGTTGTAATATCGTCAAAAGGACGAGGGTTTCGTAATGTCCAACAGCCCCGTAATAATCTAAAAACCTTGTTTCTCACCCCAACTACTGAATCCGTCACTTGTGGGAATGTTTTATTTAAAAGTTGCAATCCGATGTTCTTTTTCTCACTTTGGTAAGAAGCGAACATCACTAACCCGTAAGCATAACATGCTTCTTTATGTTGCATGTTAGAAGCTCTTTCTAATTCACGAATTTCCGATACATGCCATCTTCTTTAAAGACCTTTTCGACTCTTAACCCGTAGCGTAAAATTGCATTTGGGTTCCCCGCATTTAACGCTTTAAAGAAAACATAGCGTAACTTACGGTCTCCCCATTGTGATATACCCCACCTATCAAAGGAAAGCCTTTTATAAACTAAGGCATTTCTGGAAAGTCTTTCAAATGTTTGAGAAGTTAATTTCGCCATAACTAAATGTGCTGATGAATTCTGACCGACTCTAGACAAGATTTCCTCAATCATATCCTCTGGTAGGTCTTCTAAAATATTCGGTTGTCTACCCTTAACGTCCATTTTGTTTTTATACTGTAAAATAGACAAGAGTTAGATTCGTAAAAGATAATTAACAAACAATACAAGCAATTTTTACATAGAACATAAAAGTACAAGCACACTACAATACATATAATACACAACATGATTACAACCCTCTAATCTGAATCACTGGTTTCTTCTTCTTCGAACTTGGTTTGTTTTCCTAATTTTCTAGGAATATATGGTGTTCCTCTAATACGAGCCGTCGTTTTCCACAATGGTTTAGAAAAACCTGGTGGTTTAGAGATTCCCGGGTGATTGTTACATTTTAGGAAATACGGATGTTGCCGATACATATAAAGTTCATCGGGGTTGGAATCGGTTTTCTCTATTTTTATACCTTTTCCCTTATTATTTTCTTTCGCTTTATTAAATTGGGTCGAGGTAATTTCTATAACATCATCGGAATCCTCATCGGGATCCGATTCATCGGAAAATTGGTAATCTTCCCAATATTTTGCTTCCTCGGCGGAAACACCATTGACCATTATTAACTTTGGTCCGTTGGTTGAGGATTTTCTTTTATTTAATCGAATTACTGTAGGTATCAATATTTCTTCCTCCGGAACCTCTTCTTCTTCCGGTTCCTCCTCTTCCGGTTCCTCTTCTTCCGGTTCCTCCTCTTCCGGTTCCTCCTCTTCCGGTTCCTCTTCGGGAATTTGTGAATCTTCCCAAAATATATTCGACTCTTCATTATTATTAGGTGAATCGATGAGATTTGTACTAGTGGTAGACATCTATCACACAATATCAAATACATTAAGAGGTTAATATATCACATAATATTTACATGTTAATAATATATAGTTTCCAACAAAAGTGTTAAGTAATCGTTTTTAAAGAAAACACGGTCGAAGTCCAGACTCACTAATGTATCCTAACAAACTCGATAAGACACACTAATGTAAATTTCTGGTTCTCTAAGACCAACGCTCGGATACAAACTGAAATGTCCCGTTCATATTGATTATAAACGTTCCATATTAATTGATTTCGTCGCGAGGTTTTGACCTCTATATGAGACGTATTTCAAAGACTGCATTCATTTTTAAAACAACCATAACCTTTATTTTATCTATAAAGGTTTAAAAAGCATTACGTAGATTATCAAATAATGATAATCTAAAATATACCGTTTATACACGACCATTACATAATGGTTTACAATAAGAATATATTACATTAAAAATAAGTTTCTTGAATGCAGTTTTTACATAATATCATACAAGCATGGACTCCAAATCTTGTCCTTATTTTAGTATGCAACAGCGGAAGCTCTTAATAATCACCTGAGAATAAACATGCTTAAAACGTCAACAAAAATGTCGGTAAGTTATAGGTTTAACCTATATATTATCAAATCATAATAATAGACCACAAGATTTCATATTTCAATATACATCCCATACATAGAGATAAACATCATTCATATGGTGAACACCTGGTAACCGACATTAACAAGATGCATATAAGAATATCCCCTATCATTCCGGGAAATCCTTCGGACATGATAAAAATAAATTCGAAGTACTAAAGCATCCGGTACTTTGGATGGGGTTCGTTAGGCCCAATAGATCTATCTTTAGGATTCGCGTCAATTAGTAGACTGGTTTACTAATTCTTAGGTTACCAAGTAAAAGGGGCATATTCAGCTTCGATCGTTCAACCATTGTAACGACCCGGAATTTTCCGATCGTTCTATACTTATGAGATTAATATTTACACAAATTAAACCTTACCAACATGATAAGCAATTCAAACTGTTGAGACTTATATTTTTGAAAAGAGTTTTACACAACGTTTGGCCGTCCAATTTGACCGATGATATCACGAACTATATAACACACGATAATTATACGATTATGTATATGTACATATCTATACATATTTAACATGATTTAAGGATGGTTTAACATTTCATTGTGAACTAACAACAATGAGTTATAAGTATACTTTGAGACCACTAACTTAAGTTTTCAAAACGATAACTATATGTAATGTTCTTTGACATATATACTTACAATCTATAATGTGTTGTGATTTATGTCACCAATATGAGCAAGTGTAATGGGATTAATTTGTAACCAAAATAACCAATATGACGGGGGTTCGGGGGCAGCGCCCCCGATAAGCGGGGTCCAAGGGGCAGAGCCCCTGGCTGGGGTCGAGCTGGCAGGTCAGCTTGGAAATTTTTTTTTGGGCTAACATTGCTTTATTAAAAATGTCTTAAAATTTTATTTTTGGCCCGGTTGGACCCAAAATAAAAGCCCGATTTTGAGCTTCTTTTACCGTATCATACTCATCATCCATACGTATTTACTATTGGTAAATACACATCAAATCAATATCCTTATCAGCTTTAGATCTGCCCTAGATAAGAGGGAATCTTATTTGTAAGCTAGCATACATTATTACTCAAAAATTCAACACAATAATTTGTCCTTGTTCCCTCAACAACCAGACTGTCCTATAAGTATCACCATCACCTTGGTTTTTCATTTCATTCTTACAACCATCTTTCTCTAACTAAAAACACACTCTTAGGAACTCTAAGTGTTCTTCACAATCTCAGCAAATACTCATGAAGAACTAGCTTCATGAACAACCTATAATCATCATAAGAAAGTTTGATCAAGATTATTTTCTATCTTTTCCAGTAGCTTTATCCAAGTGACTTGAGGTAGTAACCTTATTCATAATCTTATTCAATTCATATTTATATAGCTATCTTATTTTGTGTCATAAAATTTTTAACAACAAGAACATAGTTTGAATGATTTCAAACCTGTTCGCAAACTAAATAGATCCTTCTAATTTGATTTTTAAAACACTTCAAAACCTGTAATATATCATATTATGACAAAATCGGATTAATCATATATTGGCTAATTAACATAATATTTAATATATATTTACTTATGATTTGATTTTATATATTCCAGGACCACCCGTAAACAACACGAGAAAATTAATCATAAGACCTCATGATTGTACGCAACAAGTCATCTGACAACACGGTACTTTATGTACGCAACACGTCATTTGAAAACATGGTACCATGGGTCGAGATTAATTCTGATCAATATGAATACGATGGGGTCTTTATTTATTTTATTGAGCAACTAATTGTAGACCATTAACAACAGACTGCTAACTACGGACTAAGAAAATATTAAAAGTATTATAAGTATATATATATATGTAACGATTACTTGAAAAGAAAATATGTTGATATATTATATATATGGTTAGGTTCGTGATATCTATCGGAGACAAAGTCGAGTTAAATACCTTCAAGGAAAAGGTGAGTATATAGTCCCACTTTTAAACTCTAAATATTTCGGGATGAGAATACATGCATTTTATGATTTACGTTATGGACACAAGTGATTAAAAATATATATTCTACGTTGAGTTGTACCACTGGCATACTTCCCTGTAACTTGGTAACTATTATTTACATGAGGTATTGTAAACGCGAATCCTGTTGATAGATCTATCGGGCCTGACAACCCCAACCGGACTGGACGACCAGTATTCAACGGTTGCACAGTACTTTGTTTCGGTAACTACACTTGGTACGGTGTAGTAAGATTTCATAATAAAGGGAATATGCGACGTTGATTAAATGTTAAGTATGGTTATCAAGTGCTCAACAACTTAGAATATTTTTATTAAAACGTTTATATATGAAATCTTGTGGTCTATATTTATAACGCTGCCGGCATTAAACCTATATCTCACCAACTTTATGTTGACGTTTTAAGCATGTTTATTCTCAGGTGATAGCTAAAAGCTTCCGCTGCAACATGTTGAATTTAAGCAAGATCTTGAGTATGCATATTTGTGTCAAAAATAAAACTGCATATCGGAGGATTTGTAATGTAAAATATGTTGGAGGTCGTATTGTTATTATCACATGTAAAGTTTGTAAGTCTAAGATTATCGCTAAACGATAATCATTATTAAGTTGTTTAAACATTGTATTTGTAATAAAAGCTATGGTTTGTATTGTAAAAACGAATGCAGTTTTTGAAAAATGTCGCATATAGAGGTCAATACCTCGCGATGAAATCATATGTTATTGTTTTCGTCCTTATGGTTAAGGTCGGGTTATGACATGTGGTATCAGAGCGTTGGTCTTAGAGAACCAGAGAATTTGCATTAGTGTGTCTTATCGAGTTTGTTAGGATGCATTAGTGAGTCTGGACTTTGACCGTGTTTGATTTCGAAAACTATTGCTTATCCTTGTTGGTTAAAAATTAATATGTAAATATTATGTGGTATTAACGTGCTAGTTGTTATGTGACAGATGTCTGACTTAGAACTTATTATCACATTCAGCGACTCCGAACCAGACTCTTCAGATGGTGTTCCAGTCATTAATCTATCCGATGATGAAAACGACACCTTTGGGGAAGACTCACAAGTTCCGGATGAATCAATTGAAGAGGAACCGGAAAGTGATCCTGAGGAGGAAGAAATACAGGAAATTACGAAAGACAAGTTCGAACGAGGAAAGAAATGAAAGGCTACTGAAATGGAAAATCTAAATCCCGAGTCTAGAGAGGATGTTGTGGCACCAACTCCACCAGATACTTCCACACCTATTCCCGCTATTCCTATTAGTTCTATCCCAACATCCAGTTCTTCGGTTCCTCAGCCAAAACGCAGGGAGACAACCAGGATAACCTTTAAGCGATTTCTTTGAACACAAACGCTTTGGGTTAAATGATGCGCTGTTGTTTTAAACCATGGGATCATATAATGTTTTGTATAATATTACTAGTGTGGTTTGCTTAATGTTTGATGTAAGATAAGCATATGTAAAATAGTGAAGTGTGAAATGCAATAATTTTCCATGGTTAAGTATTATTTGGGTGGTAGTAATTGATTTTCGTACTAAGCTATTAAGTATGAACTTTAACGGGTAGGTACTACCCTAGATATAATTATAAAACGCTAATAAGAAGAAAAGGCTTTTATAATAATAACTGGTTCATATTATTAATAAGCTACGATGTACTGTAAATACATACTACATCTATAATATTCCATGTGAATAATTATTTTTTTCATTTTTATTGAAGATTATGGCGCGATTGAACCGAATGACGGAACAAGAAATCCAGGAACTCATTAATCAGCGAGTGAACGACAGAATGTTATGGGTCGAGGCTGCAAGAGGTGCTGCAGTTAACCCAAATCCTCGTGTGGGGTGCACTTACAAAACTTTTCAAGGTTGCAAGCCCTCATCATTCAGTGGAACAGAAGGACCGGTCGGTTTAACCCGGTGGATCGAAAAGATTGAGTCTGTGTTTAAAATCAGTGGTTGTATTGAGAAGGACATGACCAAGTATGCATCGTGCACCCTACAAGATAGTGTACTCACGTGGTGGAAAAACTATGTGAAGGCCGTAGGAGGAGATGTAGCTTATGATACTCCTTGGGAAGAATTCAAAACAATGCTAATCAACGAATATTGTCCAAGGAACGAGGTTAGGAAGTTGGAAGCTGAATTACGAAGCCTGAAAGCTGTTGGTACTGAACTCACCAACTACAATCAGCGATTCATGGAATTAGCTTTGCTATGTCCCGAATTGGTACCAACCGAAGAACGGAAGATTGAACTGTACAAAGACGGTTTGCCTAAAAAGGTCAAGGCAAATGTTACAGCATCTAAACCCAAGACTATTCATGAAGCTATCACCATGGCGAACGAATTAATGGACCAGATTATTCTGGATAAGAACACCGATGTCAAGACATCGGGAAACAAAAGAAAGTGGGAAGGTAATCATCAACAATCCAACAAGAAACAAGAAACCACGCAAGGTGCGGGTAGCGGTTCAAACTCAGGTTACAAAGGACGAAATCCTTTATGTAACAGATGCTACAAACATCACTCTGGTTATTGTAATGTGGTGTGCAACAATTGTAATCGAAAAGGTCATCTTACTGAAGATTGTAGGGTTCCTGCTACAAATACAAACGGTACCAAGACTCCTGCCACCAATGCAAATAGAACTGCCTTGGCCACTGTTACTTGTTATGGGTGTGGGAAACAGGGTCATTATAAGAGCCAGTGTCCGAATCCAGAGAAGAATAATGGATCTGCACGTGGAAGAGCATTTGTTATTAATGCTAGAGAGGCGTGTGAAGACCCGGAGCTTGTTACGGGTACGTTTACCATTAATAACTTATCCGCATCTATTATATTTGATACTGGTGCCGATAGAAGTTACGTGAGTAGAGACTTTTACGCTAAATTGAATTGTTCATCATTACCTCTAGATGCTAAGTACATGATTGAGTTAGCTAATGGTAAACTAATTAAAGCCGATAAAATTTGCCGTGATTGTAAAATAAATTTAGCCGGAGAAACATTTAAGATTGATTTGATACCCGTAGAATTAGGAAGTTTTGATGTAATAGTCGGCATGGACTGGATGTCCAAAATAGGAGCTAAAGTTGTGTGCGCCAAGAAGGCAATTCGCATTCCTCGTAAGGATAAAACGCCAGTAATGATTTATGGAGAGAAGGGTAACTCAAAGCTAAAACTCATTAGTTATTTGAAAGCTCAAAAGTGCTTGAAGAAAGGGTGCTATGCTATCTTAGCATATGATAATAAAGTCGAAACGAAGGAAAAAGTGAAGAGCATCAACGACGTGCCTGTGGCAAGAGATTTTCCTGAAGTATTTCCAGAAGAGTTACCAGGATTACCTCCATTTAGATCTGTAGAATTTCGAATAGATCTAGTACCGGGAGCTGCACCAGTAGCTCGTGCTCCATATAGACTTGCACCATCTGAGATGAAAGAGTTACAAAGCCAGTTAGAAGAATTACTGGACCGTGGTTTCATTCGACCGAGCACTTCACCGTGGGGAGCTCCGATTTTATTCGTCAAGAAGAAAGACGGATCTTTCCGAATGTGTATAGATTATTGTGAATTAAATAAGTTAACTATCAAGAATCGGTATCCACTACCGAGAATTGATGACTTATTTGATCAATTGCAAGGATCATGTGTTTACTCGAAAATCGACCTAAGGTCGGGCTATCATCAACTACGCGTCAAAGAAGAAGATATTCCGAAAACTGCTTTTCGGACACGCTACGGTCATTATGAATTTTTGGTCATGCCGTTTGGGTTAACGAATGCGCCAGCTGTATTCATGGACCTCATGAATCGAGTATGTAGTCCGTATTTAGATAAGTTTGTTATCGTTTTCATTGACGATATTCTTATCTATTCCAAGATTGAGCAAGAGCATGAGCAGTATTTAAGATTGGTATTAGAATTGTTAAGAAAAGAACAATTATACGCCAAATTTTCTAAGTGTGCGTTTTGGTTGAAAGAAGTGCAATTTCTTGGCCATGTTGTTAATAGCAAAGGAATTCAGGTTGACCCAGCTAAAATTGAGGCCATTGAAAAATGGGAGACTCCTAAGACACCAACGCAGATACGCCAATTTTTGGGTTTAGCTAGTTATTATAGAAGGTTTATTCAAGATTTTTCTCGAATAGCTAAACCATTAACAGCGTTAACACAAAAAGGGAAGAAGTACGAATGGACTTCTGAGCAGGAGAGTGCATTTCAATTACTGAAGAAGAAGTTGACTACAGCACCTATTTTATCGTTACCTGAAGGGAACGATGATTTTGAGATACATTGTGACGCTTCGCGACAAGGTTTTGGTTGCGTCCTTATGCAACGGAAGAAAGTTATAGCATACGCATCCCGACAATTGAAGATTCATGAGCGAAATTATACGACGCATGATTTAGAGTTGGGAGCAGTAGTGTTTGCATTGAAGATATGGAGACACTACTTATATGGGGTTAAATGCACTGTGTTTACCGATCATAAAAGCCTTCAACATATCTTCGATCAGAAACAGCTGAACATGAGGCAACGTAGGTGGGTCGAGCTGATAAACGACTATGATTGTGAGATTCGCTATCATCCTGGGAAAGCGAATATAGTGGCCGACGCTCTAAGCAGAAAGGAACGAGAACCAATTCGAGTACGAGCAATGAACATAAAAATCCGCATGAATCTCAACTCACAAATCAAAGAGGCTCAACGAGAAGCTCTTACTAAAGAAAACATAGGAAATGAAATAATGAAGAAGTATGGGAAACAACTCGTTATACGGGAAGACGGAATTCGATATTTTGCAAACCGTATTTGGGTACCAAAGTTGGGTGGATTAAGGAAGTTGATATTGAATGAGGCACATAAGACAAGATACTCGATACATCCTGGAGTTGGAAAGATGTATCAAGATCTTAAGACGCATTATTGGTAGCCTAATTTGAAGACAGACGTTGCAACATATGTTGGGGAATGTTTAACTTGTTCCAAAGTCAAAGCAGAACACCAGAAGCCGTCAGGGTTACTTCAACAACCAGAAATCCCAGAATGGAAATGAGACGATATTACCATGGATTTCATCACAAAGTTACCTAAGACTGCCTGGGGTTATGACACCATTTGGGTAATAGTTGATCATCTCACCAAATCTTCACATTTCTTGCCTATAAAGGAAACGGATAGAATGGAGAAACTATTACGATTATACATAAAGGAAATTGTTTCAAGGCATGGAATACCTATTTCCATTATATCCGATCGTGATAGTAGATTTACATCAAAGTTTTGGAAATCACTACAGGAGGCCCTGGGAACTCGTTTGGATATGAGCACCGCATATCATCCACAAACTGAAGGGCAGAGTGAAAGAACAATTCAGACTCTTGAAGACATGCTCAGGGCATGTGTGATCGATTTTGGAAATGGATGGGATAAATATCTACCATTAGCACAATTCTCGTATAATAACAGTTATCATGCGAGCATTAAAGCTGCACCATTCGAAGCACTGTATGGAAGGAAGTGTAGATCCCCTATCTGTTAGAATGAAGTAGGGGATCGACAATTAACTGGTCCCGAGATCATACACGAAACGACTGAGAAGATAGTACAAATCAAGGAGAGATTGAAAACAGCCCGTAGTCGCCAAAAGAGCTACGCCGATGTCCGAAGGAAACCATTAGAGTTTCAGATCGGTGACATGGTTATGTTAAAGGTGTCACCTTGGAAAGGTGTAATACATTTTGGAAAAAGAGGTAAACTGAACGCAAGGTATGTAGGCCCGTTCAAGATCATCGAACGCATTGGATCGGTAGCTTATCGACTCGAATTACCACAACAACTCGCCGGAGTACATAATACATTTCACGTTTCAAACCTTAAGAAGTGTCTTGCAAAGGAAGACCTCACCATTCCTCTTGAAGAAATCCAAGTCGACGAGAAACTACAATTCATAGAAGAACCAGTCGAAATCATGGACCGTGAAGTTAAACAACTCAAGCAGAGCAACATACCAATCGTTAAGGTTCGTTGGAATGCTCGAAGGGGTCCCGAGTTTACTTGGGAACGAGAGGATCAGATGAAACAAAAGTACCCACATTTGTTTCCCGAGAATGCAAAATAGGTACAATTTTAAAATTTCGGGACGAAATTTATTTAACGGGTAGGTACTGTAACGACCCGGAATTTTCCGATCGTTCTATACTTATGAGATTAATATTTACACAAATTAAACCTTACCAACATGATAAGAAATTCAAACTGTTGAGACTTATATTTTTGAAAAGAGTTTTACACAACGTTTGACCGTCCAATTTGACCGATGATATCACGAACTATATAACACACGATAATTATACGATTATGTATATGTACATATCTATACATATTTAACATGATTTAAGGATGGTTTAACATTTCATTGTGAACTAACAACAATGAGTTATAAGTATACTTTGAGACCACTAACTTAAGTTTTCAAAACGATAACTATATGTAATGTTCTTTGACATATATACTTACAATCTATAATGTGTTGTGATTTATGTCACCAATATGAGCAAGTGTAATGGGATTAATTTGTAACCAAAATAACCAATATGACGGGGGTTCGGGGGCAGCGCCCCCGATAAGCGGGGTCCAAGGGGCAGAGCCCCTGGCTGGGGTCGAGCTGCCAGGTCAGCTTGGAAATTTTTTTTTGGGCTAACATTGCTTTATTAAAAATGTCTTAAAATTTTATTTTTGGCCCGGTTGGACCCAAAATAAAAGCCCGATTTTGAGCTTCTTTTACCGTATCATACTCATCATCCATACGTATTTACTATTGGTAAATACACATCAAATCAATATCCTTATCAGCTTTAGATCTGCCCTAGATAAGAGGGAATCTTATTTGTAAGCTAGCATACATTATTACTCAAAAATTCAACACAATAATTTGTCCTTGTTCCCTCAACAACCAGACTGTCCTATAAGTATCACCATCACCTTGGTTTTTCATTTCATTCTTACAACCATCTTTCTCTAACTAAAAACACACTCTTAGGAACTCTAAGTGTTCTTCACAATCTCAGCAAATACTCATGAAGAACTAGCTTCATGAACAACCTATAATCATCATAAGAAAGTTTGATCAAGATTATTTTCTATCTTTTCCAGTAGCTTTATCCAAGTGACTTGAGGTAGTAACCTTATTCATAATCTTATTCAATTCATATTTATATAGCTATCTTATTTTGTGTCATAAAATTTTTAACAACAAGAACATAGTTTGAATGATTTCAAACCTGTTCGCAAACTAAATAGATCCTTCTAATTTGATTTTTAAAACACTTCAAAACCTGTAATATATCATATTATGACAAAATCGGATTAATCATATCTTGGCTAATTAACATAATATTTAATATATATTTACTTATGATTTGATTTTATATATTCCAGGACCACCCGTAAACAACACGAGAAAATTAATCATAAGACCTCATGATTGTACGCAACAAGTCATCTGACAACACGGTACTTTATGTACGCAACATGTCATTTGACAACATGGTACCATGGGTCGAGATTAATTCTGATCAATACGAATACGATGGGGTCTTTATTTATTTTATTGAGAAACTAATTGTGGACCATTAACAACAGACTGCTAACTACGGACTAAGAAAATATTAAAAGTATTATAAGTATATATATATATATATATATATATATATATGTAACGATTACTTGAAAAGAAAATATGTTGATATATTATATATATGGTTAGGTTCGTGATATCTATCGGAGACCAAGTCGAGTTAAATACCTTCAAGGAAAAGGTGAGTATATAGTCCCACTTTTAAACTCTAAATATTTCGGGATGAGAATACATGCATTTTATGATTTACGTTATGGACACAAGTGATTAAAAATATATATTCTACGTTGAGTTGTACCACTGGCATACTTCCCTGTAACTTGGTAACTATTATTTACATGAGGTATTGTAAACGCGAATCCTGTTGATAGATCTATCGGGCCTGACAACCCCAACCGGACTGGACGACCAGTATTCAACGGTTGCACAGTACTTCGTTTCGGTAACTACACTTGGTACGGTGTAGTAAGATTTCATAATAAAGGGAATATGCGACGTTGATTAAATGTTAAGTATGGTTATCAAGTGCTCAACAACTTAGAATATTTTTATTAAAACGTTTATATATGAAATCTTGTGGTCTATATTTATAACGCTGCCGGCATTAAACCTATATCTCACCAACTTATGTTGACGTTTTAAGCATGTTTATTCTCAGGTGATAACTAAAAGCTTCCGCTGCAACATGTTGAATTTAAGCAAGATCTTGAGTATGCATATTTGTGTCAAAAATAAAACTGCATATCGGAGGATTTGTAATGTAAAATATGTTGGAGGTCGTATTGTTATTATCACATGTAAAGTTTGTAAGTCTAAGATTATCGCTAAACGATAATCATTATTAAGTTGTTTAAATATTGTATTTGTAATAAAAGCTATGGTTTGTATTGTAAAAACGAATGCAGTTTTTGAAAAATGTCGCATATAGAGGTCAATACCTCGCGATGAAATCATATGTTATTGTATTCGTCCTTATGGTTAAGGTCGGGTTATGACATGTGGTATCAGAGCGTTGGTCTTAGAGAACCAGAGAATTTGCATTAGTGTGTCTTATCGAGTTTGTTAGGATGCATTAGTGAGTCTGGACTTTGACCGTGTTTGATTTCGAAAACTATTGCTTATCCTTGTTGGTTAAAAATTAATATGTAAATATTATGTGGTATTAACGTGCTAGTTGTTATGTGATAGATGTCTGGCTTAGAACTTATTATCACATTCAGCAACTCCGAACCAGACTCTTCAGATGGTGTTCCAGTCATTAATCTATCCGATGATGAAAACGACACCTTTGGGGAAGACTCACAAGTTCCGGATGAATCAATTGAAGAGGAACCGGAAAGTGATCCTGAGGAGGAAGAAATACAGGAAATTACGAAAGACAAGTTCGAACGAGGAAAGAAACGAAAGGCTACTGAAATGGAAAATCTAAATCCCGAGTCTAGAGAGGATGTTGTGGCACCAACTCCACCAGATACTTCCACACCTATTCCCGCTATTCCTATTAGTTCTATCCCAACATCCAGTTCTTCGGTTCCTCAGCCAAAACGCAGGGAGACAACCAGGATAACCTTTAAGCGATTTCTTTGAACACAAACGCTTTGGGTTAAATGATGCGCTGTTGTTTTAAACCATGGGATCATATAATGTTTTGTATAATATTACTAGTGTGGTTTGCTTAATGTTTGATGTAAGATAAGCATATGTAAAATAGTGAAGTGTGAAATGCAATAATTTTTCATGGTTAAGTATTATTTGGGTGGTAGTAATTGATTTTCGTACTAAGCTATTAAGTATGAACTTTAACGGGTAGGTACTACCCTAGATATAATTATAAAATGCTAATAAGAAGAAAAGGCTTTTATAATAATAACTGCTTCATATTATTAATAAGCTACGATGTACTGTAAATACATACTACATCTATAATATTCCATGTGAATAATTATTTTTTTTCATTTTTATTGAAGATTATGGCGCGATTGAACCGAATGACGGAACAAGAAATCCAGGAACTCATCAATCAGCAAGTGAACGACAGAATGTTATGGGTCGAGGCTGCAAGAGGTACTGCAGTTAACCCAAATCCTCGTGTGGGGTACACTTACAAAACTTTTCAAGGTTGCAAGCCCTCATCATTCAGTGGAACAGAAGGACCGGTCGGTTTAACCCGGTGGATCGAAAAGATTGAGTCTGTGTTTAAAATCAGTGGTTGTATTGAGAAGGACATGACCAAGTATGCATCGTGCACCCTACAAGATAGTGCACTCACGTGGTGGAAAAACTATGTGAAGGCCGTAGGAGGAGATGTAGCTTATGATACTCCTTGGGAAGAATTCAAAACAATGCTAATCAACGAATATTGTCCAAGGAACGAGGTTAGGAAGTTGGAAGCTGAATTACGAAGCCTGAAAGCTATTGGTACTGAACTCACCAACTACAATCAGCGATTCATGGAATTAGCTTTGCTATGTCCCGAATTGGTACCAACCGAAGAACGGAAGATTGAACTATACAAAGACGGTTTGCCTAAAAAGGTCAAGGCAAATGTTACAGCATCTAAACCCAAGACTATTCATGAAGCTATCACCATGGCGAACGAATTAATGGACCAGATTATTCTAGATAAGAACACCGATGTCAAGACATCGGGAAACAAAAGAAAGTGGGAAGGTAATCTTCAACAATCCAACAAGAAATAAGAAACCACGCAAGGTGCGGGTAGCGGTTCAAACTCAGGTTACAAAGGACGAAATCCTTTATGTAACAGATGCCACAAACATCACTCTGGTTATTGTAATGTGGTGTGCAACAATTGTAATCGAAAAGGTCATCTTGCTGAAGATTGTAGGGTTCCTGCTACAAATACAAACGGTACCAAGACTCCTGCCACCAATGCAAATAGAACTGCCTTGGCCACTGTTACTTGTTATGGGTGTGGGAAACAGGGTCATTATAAGAGCCAGTGTCCGAATCCAGAGAAGAATAATGGATCTGCACGTGAAAGAGCATTTGTTATTAATGCTAGAGAGGCGTGTGAAGACCCGGAGCTTGTTACGGGTACGTTTACCATTAATAACTTATCCGCATCTATTATATTTGATACTGGTGCCGATAGAAGTTACGTGAGTAGAGACTTTTACGCTAAATTGAATTGTTCATCATTACCTCTAGATGCTAAGTACATGATTGAGTTAGGTAATGGTAAACTAATTAAAGCCGATAAAATTTGCCGTGATTGTAAAATAAATTTAGCCGGAGAAACATTTAAGATTGATTTGATACCCGTAGAATTAGGAAGTTTTGATGTAATAGTCGGCATGGACTGGATGTCCAAAATAGGAGCTGAAGTTGTGTGCGCCAAGAAGGCAATTCGCATTCCTCGTAAGGATAAAATGCCAGTAATGATTTATGGAGAGAACGGTAACTCAAAGCTAAAACTCATTAGTTATTTGAAAGCTCAAAAGTGCTTGAAGAAAGGGTGCTATGCTATCTTAGCATATGATAATATAGTCAAAACGAAGGAAAAAGTGAAGAGCATCAACGACGTGCCTGTGGCAAGAGATTTTCCTGAAGTATTTCCAGAAGAGTTACCAGGATTACCTCCATTTAGATCTGTAGAATTTCAAATAGATCTAGTACCGGGAGCTGCACCAGTAGCTCGTGCTCCATATAGATTTGCACCATCTGAGATGAAAGAGTTACAAAGCCAGTTACAAGAATTACTGGACCGTGGTTTCATTCGACCGAGCACTTCACCGTGGGGAGCTCCGATTTTATTCGTCAAGAAGAAAGACGGATCTTTCCGAATGTGTATAGATTATCGTGAATTAAATAAGTTAACTATCAAGAATCGGTATCCACTACTGAGAATTGATGACTTATTTGATCAATTGCAAGGATCATGTGTTTACTCGAAAATCGACCTAAGGTCGGGCTATCATCAACTACGCGTCAAAGAAGAAGATATTCTGAAAACTGCTTTTCGGACACGCTACGGTCATTATGAATTTTTGGTCATGCCGTTTGGGTTAACGAATACGCCAGCTGTATTCATGGACCTCATGAATCGAGTATGTAGTCCGTATTTAGATAAGTTTGTTATCGTTTTCATTGACGATATTCTTATCTATTCCAAGAGTGAGCAAGAGCATGAGCAGCATTTAAGATTGGTATTAGAATTGTTAAGAAAAGAACAATTATACGCCAAATTTTCTAAGTGTGCGTTTTGGTTGAAAGAAGTGCAATTTCTTGGCCATGTTGTTAATAGCAAAGGAATTCAGGTTGACCCAGTTAAAATTGAGGCCATTGAAAAATGGGAGACTCCTAAGACACCAACGCAGATACGCCAATTTTTGGGTTTAGCTGGTTATTATAGAAGGTTTATTCAAGATTTTTCTCGAATAGCTAAACCATTAACAGCGTTAACACAAAAAGGGAAGAAGTACGAATGGACTTCTGATCAGGAGAGTGCATTTCAATTACTGAAGAAGAAGCTGACTACAGCACCTATTTTATCGTTACCTGAAGGGAACGATGATTTTGAGATATATTGTGACGCTTCGCGACAAGGTTTTGGTTGCGTCCTTATGCAACAGAAGAAAGTTATAGCATACGCATCCCGACAATTGAAGATTCATGAGCGAAATTATACGATGCATGATTTAGAGTTGGGAGCAGTAGTATTTGCATTGAAGATATGGAGACACTACTTATATGGGGTTAAATGCACTGTGTTTACCGATCATAAAAGCCTTCAACATATCTTCGATCAGAAACAGCTGAACATGAGGCAACGTAGGTGGGTCGAGCTGATAAACGACTATGATTGTGAGATTCGCTATCATCCTGGGAAAGCGAATATAGTGGCCGACGCTCTAAGCAGAAAGGAACGGGAACCAATTCGAGTACGAGCAATGAACATAAAAATCCGCATGAATCTCAACTCACAAATCAAAGAGGCTCAACGAGAAGCTCTTACTAAAGAAAACATAGGAAATGAAATAATGAAGAAGTATGGGAAACAACTCGTTATACGGGAAGACGGAATTCGATATTTTGCAAACCGTATTTGGGTACCAAAGTTGGGTGGATTAAGGAAGTTGATATTGAATGAGGCACATAAGACAAGATACTCGATACATCCTGGAGTTGGAAAGATGTATCAAGATCTTAAGACGCATTATTGGTGGCCTAATTTTAAGACAGACGTTGCAACATATGTTGGGGAATGTTTAACTTGTTCCAAAGTCAAAGCAGAACACCAGAAGCCGTCAGGGTTACTTCAACAACTAGAAATCCCAGAATGGAAATGGGACGATATTACCATGGATTTTATCACAAAGTTACCTAAGACTGCCTGGGGTTATGACACCATTTGGGTAATAGTTGATCATCTCACCAAATCTTCACATTTCTTGCCTATAAAGGAAACGGATAGAATGGAGAAACTATTACGATTATACATAAAGGAAATTGTTTCAAGGCATGGAATACCTATTTCCATTATATCCGATCGTGATAGTAGATTTACATCAAAGTTTTGGCAATCACTACAGGAGGCCCTGGGAACTCGTTTGGATATGAGCACCGCATATCATCCACAAACTGACGGGCAGAGTGAAAGATCAATTCAGACTCTTGAAGACATGCTCAGGGCATGTGTGATCGATTTTGGAAATGGATGGGATAAATATCTACCATTAGCACAATTCTCGTATAATAACAGTTATCATGCGAGCATTAAAGCTGCACCATTCGAAGCACTGTATGGAAGGAAGTGTAGATCCCCTATCTGTTGGAATGAAGTAGGGGATCGACAATTAACTGGTCCCGAGATCATACACGAAACGACTGAGAAGATAGTACAAATCAAGGAGAGATTGAAAACAGCCCGTAGTCCCCAAAAGAGCTACGCCGATGTCCGAAGGAAACCATTAGAGTTTCAGATCGGTGACATGGTTATGTTAAAGGTGTCACCTTGGAAAGGTGTAATACGTTTTGGAAAAAGAGGTAAACTGAACGCAAGGTATGTAGGCCCGTTCAAGATCATCGAACGCATTGGATCGGTAGCTTATCGACTCGAATTACCACAACAACTCGCCGGAGTACATAATACATTTCACGTTTCAAACCTTAAGAAGTGTCTTGCAAAGGAAGACCTCACCATTCCTCTTAAAGAAATCCAAGTCGACGAGAAACTACAATTCATAGAAGAACCAGTCGAAATCATGGACCGTGAAGTTAAACAACTCAAGCAGAGCAACATACCAATCGTTAAGGTTCGTTGGAATGCTCGAAGGGGTCCCGAGTTTACTTGGAAACGAGAGGATCAGATGAAACAAAAGTACCCACATTTGTTTCCCGAGAATGCAAAATAGGTACAATTTTAAAATTTCGGGACGAAATTTATTTAACGGGTAGGTACTGTAACGACCCGGAATTTTCCGATCGTTCTATACTTATGAGATTAATATTTACACAAATTAAACCTTACCAACATGATAAGCAATTCAAACTGTTGAGACTTATATTTTTGAAAAGAGTTTTACACAACGTTTGACCTTCCAATTTGACCGATGATATCACGAACTATATAACACACGATAATTATACGATTATGTATATGTACATATCTATACATATTTAACATGATTTAAGGATGGTTTAACATTTCATTGTGAACTAACAACAATGAGTTATAAGTATACTTTGAGACCACTAACTTAAGTTTTCAAAACGATAACTATATGTAATGTTCTTTGACATATATACTTACAATCTATAATGTGTTGTGATTTATGTCACCAATATGAGCAAGTGTAATGGGATTAATTTGTAACCAAAATAACCAATATGACGGGGGTTCGGGGGCAGCGCCCCTGATAAGCGGGGTCCAAGGGGCAGAGCCCCTGGCTGGGGTCGAGCTGCCAGGTTTTTCATTTCACTCAAAAATTCAACACAATAATTTGTCCTTGTTCCCTCAACAACCATACTGTCCTATAAGTATCACCATCACCTTGGTTTTTCATTTCATTCTTACATCCATCTTTCTCTAACTAAAAACACACTCTTAGGAACTCTAAGTGTTCTTCACAATCTCAGCAAATACTCATGAAGAACTAGCTTCATGAACAACCTATAATCATCATAAGAAAGTTTGATCAAGATTATTTTCTATCTTTTCCAGTAGCTTTATCCAAGTGACTTGAGGTAGTAACCTTATTCATAATCTTATTCAATTCATATTTATATAGCTATCTTATTTTGTGTTATAAAATTTTTAACAACAAGAACATAGTTTGAATGATTTCAAACCTGTTCGCAAACTAAATAGATCCTTCTAATTTGATTTTTAAAACACTTCAAAACCTGTAATATATCATATTATGACAAAATTGGATTAATCATATCTTGGCTAATTAACATAATATTTAATATATATTTACTTATGATTTGATTTTATATATTCCAGGACCACCCGTAAACAACACGAGAAAATTAATCATAAGACCTCATGATTGTACGCAACAAGTCATCTGACAACACGGTACTTTATGTACGCAACACGTCATTTGACAACATGGTACCATGGGTCGAGATTAATTCTGATCAATACGAATACGATGGGGTCTTTATTTATTTTATTGAGCAACTAATTGTGGACCATTAACAACAGACTGCTAACTACGGACTAAGAAAATATTAAAAGTATTATAAGTATATATATATATGTAACGATTACTTGAAAAGAAAATATGTTGATATATTATATATATGGTTAGGTTCGTGATATCTATCGGAGACCAAGTCGAGTTAAATACCTTCAAGGAAAAGGTGAGTATATAGTCCCACTTTTAAACTCTAAATATTTCGGGATGGGAATACATGCATTTTATGATTTACGTTATGGACACAAGTGATTAAAAATATATATTCTACGTTGAGTTGTACCACTGGCATACTTCCCTGTAACTTGGTAACTATTATTTACATGAGGTATTGTAAACGCGAATCCTGTTGATAGATCTATCGGGCCTGACAACCCCAACCGGACTGGACGACCAGTATTCA
This sequence comes from Rutidosis leptorrhynchoides, assembly GCF_046630445.1. NCBI lineage: Eukaryota > Viridiplantae > Streptophyta > Magnoliopsida > Asterales > Asteraceae > Rutidosis > Rutidosis leptorrhynchoides. The sequence continues at coordinate 437,475,313 of NC_092336.1, forward strand.
ACGGTTGCACAGTACTTCGTTTCGGTAACTACACTTGGTACGGTGTAGTAAGATTTCATAATAAAGGGAATATGCGACGTTGATTAAATGTTAAGTATGGTTATCAAGTGCTCAACAACTTAGAATATTTTTATTAAAACGTTTATATATGAAATCTTGTGGTCTATATTTATAACGCTGCCGGCATTAAACCTATATCTCACCAACTTTATGTTGACGTTTTAAGCACGTTTATTCTCAGGTGATAACTAAAAGCTTCCGCTACAACATGTTGAATTTAAGCAAGATCTTGAGTATGCATATTTGTGTCAAAAATAAAACTGCATATCGGAGGATTTGTAATGTAAAATATGTTGGAGGTCGTATTGTTATTATCACATGTAAAGTTTGTAAGTCTAAGATTATCGCTAAACGATAATCATTATTAAGTTGTTTAAACATTGTATTTGTAATAAAAGCTATGGTTTGTATTGTAAAAACGAATGCAGTTTTTGAAAAATGTCGCATATAGAGGTCAATACCTCGCGATGAAATCATATGTTATTGTATTCGTCCTTATGGTTAAGGTCGGGTTATGACAACCATAGAAAGTACTTTCATGTACTTGTGTCTATTTTGTAAAACATTTATAAAGCTGCATGTATTCTCATCTCAAAAATATTAGATTTTAAAAGTGGGACTATAACTCACTTTCACAGATTTTTACTTCGTCGGGAGTAAGACTTGGCCACTGGTCGATTCACGAACCTATAACAAATGTATACATATATATATATCAAAGTATGTTCAAAATATATTTACAACATTTTTAATACATTTTGATGTTTTAATTTTATTAAGTCAGCTGCCCTCGTTAGTAACCTACAACTAGTTGTCCATAGTTAGATGTACAGCTAACTCCAATATTACTGCATATAGAGTGTCTATGGTTGTTCCAAATAATATATATGCATGGGTCGATATGATATGTCAAAACATTTGCATACGTGTCTATGGTATCCCAAGATTACACTAGAATACATGTATAATACAATATAAGTTAGCTAGGATATGATTTGTATAGAATTGTTACAATATTTCCCGTAGCTACAACAATCAAAAAATATTCAATCTTATTTTACCCATAACTTCTTCGTTTTAAATCCGATTTGAGTGAATCAAATTGCTATGGTTTCATATTTAACTCTATTTTATGAATCTAAACATAAAAAGTATAGGTTTATAGTCTTAAAAATAAGTTACAAGTCGTTTTTGTAAAGGTAGTCATTTCAGTCGAAAGAACGACGTCTAGATGACCATTTTGGAAAACATACTTCCACTTTGAGTTTAACCATGATTTTTGAATATAGTTTCATGTTCATAAGAAAAATCATTTTCCCATAAGAACAACTTTTAAATCAAAGTTTATCATAGTTTTTAATTATCAAACCCAAAACAGCGTATGTCCGGTTTTACGGTGTTTTTCGTGATTCCAGGTTTTAAATCATTAAGTTAGCATATCATATATATATATATATATAGAACATGTGTTTAGTTGATTTTAAAAGTCAAGTTAGAAGGATTAACTTTTGTATGCGAACAAGTTTAGAATTAACTAAACCATGTTCTAGTGATTTCAAGTTTAAACCTTCGAATAAGATATTTTTATATGTATGAATCGAATGATGTTATGAACATCATTACTACCTCAAGTTTAGTAGGTAAACCTACTGGAAGTGACAAGAAATGATCTAGCTTCAAAGGATCTTGGATGGCTTGAAAGTTCTTGAAGTAGAATCATGACACGAAAACAAGTTCAAGTAAGATTATCACTCGAATTAAGATAGTTATAGTTATAGGAATTGAATCAAAGTTTGTATATGAGTATTACCTTGATTTAGAATGATATCTTACTATAAACAACAAGGATTTCTTGAGATTGGATGATCACTTTACAAGATTGGAAGTGAGCTAGTAAAGTTGGAAGTATTCTTGATTTTATGAAACTAGAACTTGTAGAATTTATGAAGAACACTTAGAACTTGAAGATGGAACTTGAGAGAGATCAATTAGATGAAGAAAATTGAAGAATGAAAGTGTTTGTAGGTGTTTTTGGTCGTTGGTATATGGATTAGATCTAAAGGATATGTAATTTTGTTTTCATGTAAATAAGTCATGAATGATTACTAATAGTTTTGTAATTTTATGAGATATTTCATGCTAGTTGCCAAATGATGGTTCCCACATGTGTTAGGTAACTCACATGGGCTGCTAAGAGATGATCATTGGAGAGTATATACCAATAGTACATACATCTAAAAGCTGTGTATTGTACGTGTACGAATACGGGTGCATACGAGTAGAATTGTTGATGAAACTGAACGAGGATGTAATTGTAAGCATTTTTGTTAAGTAGAAGTATTTTGATAAGTGTCTTGAAGTCTTTCAAAAGTGTATGAATACATATTAAAACACTACATGTATATACATTTTAACTGAGTCGTTAAGTCATCGTTAGTCGTTACATGTAAATGTTGTTTTGAAACCTTTAGGTTAACGATCTTGTTAAATGTTGTTAACCCATTGTTTATTATATCTAAAGAGATGTTAAATTATTACATTATCATGATATTATGATATATTAATATATCTTAGTATGATATATATACAGTTAAATGTTGTTAAAACGATAATCGTTACATATATGTCTCGTTTCGAAATCATTAAGTTAGTAGTCTTGTTTTTACATATGTAGTTCATTGTTAATACACTTAATGACATGTTTACTTATCATTTATAATGATTAAACATAGTGTATTAATATCTTAATATGATTCATATGTATTTAGTAAGACGTTATTTTAACGATAATCGTTATATATATCGTTTCAAGTTTCTTAATTCAATACACTCAATTTTATGTATATAACTCATTGTTAAAATACCTAATGAGATACTTACTTATCATAATATCATGTTAACTATATATATAATCATATATATGTCATCATATAGTTTTTACAAGTTTTAACGTTCGTGAATCACCGGTCAAATTGGGTGGTCAATTGTCTATATGAAACCTATTTTAATTAATCAAGTCTTAACAAGTTTGATTGCTTAACATGTTGGAAACACTAAATCATGTAAATAACAATTTCATTTAATATATATAAACATGGAAAAGTTCGGGTCACTACAAAAATTTGTCATAAAACGTAACATTAGTAAAGTATAAGTTATATTATTTTAGAATTATTATATACAATTATTTTTTGAATAAATGTGTAACCCAAAGTTGTTAGTCATTTCAACAAAATAATGATAGTCGAGAGAATAATCATGTATAATTAATATTACAATTACAATAGTTATATTTGCGTGTTTTAATATATTAATGAATTATAATTATATACATTAAAAATCAGAAGTTGTGATGTGGTCTAGCGGTTGGTGGCCTGCTTCCTTTAGGGGAGGTTAGGAGTTCGACCCCCGTTAGCTACATATTAAAAACACAATTTCATCCCTGCCATGAAGTATCCACCCATGTCACCTTTCCCATATCGTTTGTGGGGGGGGGGGGGGGGGGGGGGTAAAGGGGAGGGGGTTTTACTTGGCCGTGCCCTTGGATCGGTTTCAAGGTTTCTTCCCGGGCAGCGATGGGGGCGGGGTTATTATCGCTGCATTGGCATAGTCGAAACAGGAGATGATCGCAACGGGTGGGAAACTCCCCCTCGCGTGAACCAATCGCTGTTTAAAAAAAAAAATCATGTTTAAAACAAATAAAATTAATTAAAATACTCCATAAAATAAGGAGGCAATAAAATAATAAAATAGTATCACCTAATATATCTCACCTAATACTCCCCGTAAGTAAATCGAGTATCCGTTATGCAAGTTATAAAGATAACTTCTATGTATTCTAATTATATAACTATGTACGTTATATTTCTCAATATATAAATCTATATGTATATGTATATATTAAATTATAATGAATAATTAATTCAATTTAATTAGAAAATTACACCTAAGCAAATACCTTTTTTATTGAACAGCGATTGGGATCACCCGAGAGGGTTCTAAACCACATGCGATCATCTCCCGTTTCGACTATGTCGATGCAGCGATAATAATCCCGCCCCCTTCGCTGCTCGGGAGGAAACCTTAAAACCGATCCAAGGGCACGGCCAAGTAAAACCCCCCTCCCCTTTACCCCCCAAATGATATGGGAAAGGTGCCATGGGTGGATACTTCATGGCAGGGAAGAAATTATGTTTTTAATATGTAGCCAACGGAGGTCGAACTCCTGACCTACCCTAAAGGAGGCAGGCCACCAACCACTGGACCACATCACAACTTCAGCAAATACCTTTTTGATTTATATATATATATATATATATATATATATATATATATATATATATATATATATATATATATATAAGTATCAAATTCATTGATTTAATTAAATTATTGTTTTATGTAACTTATTATTATTTTCAACATTCCAACATTCCAATTCTATTATATATAGTTTCCATCAGTGGAGAGAAAAACCATGAGAGAGAGAAACAACACGGCGACATACTCAAGAGGCGGCAACGATGGCGGCTTGGGAGAGTGGACAACACAACAAGAAGCAAGAAGGGGTAACTACTACAGTGACCGATCTACGAGTGTTAAGAGGAACCAAGTTACATCATTCATGTTTTTCAATTATCCATAAATCTGGGGAGTACCGGAGCTATGGAAAATGTTCAAGAAGTTCGGCATGTCTGTGATGTATATTTGGCCAGAAAAAAACTGCAGAGCGGTCATAGCTTTGGGTTTGTAAGATATGAAAACATAAAGGATAAATATGATCTTCTTTCACAACTCAGAAGGGTACAAATACAGGGCTAGGGTTTACGAATCTATGAGGCCCATGAAAGGAAAAAAGAACCCTATTCGAGCTTCAATGAACGTGATACCAGTGTAAAGGAAGACAAGGTGAAGAAGAGTGAAGTTATATGGAGGATGAATGTATCCAAAAACAATAATAATAATAATGAAGAGTCAATGAAAGAGTCTAATGAAAAACTAGCAAAAGAGAATGGGGTTAACCAGAAACCAAATGGTCATGCAAACCCTACTCCGACATAGGCTTTTCCTAAAGTGAAACACCAACAGCAGACAACTAAACCCTACGACATCAATGTTATTAACCAGAACTCGTGGTATAAACCTGAAAAATACAGACGAGTAATTCTTGGGAACGAAGATGTAAACCAACATACTCTATGTAGAGCAATAGTTGGAGATGTAGCGAATTACAAAATATTGGATCAGCTTAAACTTCTTTGTGAAATGGAGGGGCTATCAGATTTCAATCTCAAATTCCTTGGTGGTTTGAAGGTCATGCTTGTGTTAAATTCAATGGACACATTTACAAACATACTTGGGAACGAACATCATGGTATTAAAAGGTGGATCAAAAATCTAAAATCATGGGATAACCCTTCTCTACCTACTGGAAGTTTGGCGTGGGTTAATGTGTTTAGAGTCCCAGTTGCAGTTTGGTGCAGGAACGCTATCGAAAAAATTGGTAACTGTTTGGGCATTGTCCATGATATGCAGAATTGTGATCTTGAGGGCGACCAAAACCTTACATTCGGTAGGATCTTAGTGAGTTTGGGCGGGTCAGATGACGGTCTTATAAACGATATTATTTTGGCCACAAAGGATACCAGTGTATTTTATGTCCAAGTCATAGAAGAACTAAAGGATATTGTCTAAATTAATTTCAATGATGAGGAAGAATCGATGAACGATTTCAAATCGTCTGTGAAGTCTGATGAAGCTGATGATATGGATGAAGATCGAAACTCATCCTCGGACGATGATGAGTATCCCCAATCCCCACCACCAGAAGAATCGTCGGCAAACATACGTATGACTATAAGGGTAGAAAATAAGCCGTTATCTTCAAATAATATTGTAACCCTTGAAAACTACAAAAAACATACGAAGGCGGCTGTAATTATGAGGGGAACACTACAAGTTCTGGGAATATAACAGACTTGATGATTCCCAAAATATTACGGGTATAATTGAATCTCATGGGAAACCCACGGCGGGCCCACATACACTACCATCCCAATGAAACCAACATAAACACTTTGCTCAATTCTGTTGGGCCAGTGGAAGTGGAATGCGAAAGCCCAAAAGAAGTAGGCCAGGTACACAAAACAAACAAGTCCTTCACTTCAGTTGGGCCAGAAGATGGAGAACGCTTAAGCCCAAATGAAACATACCCAATTAACCCTACACACCATGATTGCATGTTAAATTCAGACAGCCCATTAAATCAAGTTGGCAGCCCATGTTTTGATCCAAATATCTCAACTACAAAACACCCAATTCGTATTCTCTTTTCTATCGACCAAATTGAAGAAGAGGTTGGCAAGTTCAAGAAATGAATCGATAATGGCGTCCTGGAGCAAAATTCGTAATTGGAAATCCTCTTCAAGAATTAATTTTGCTAAGAAAGTAGCTAGGTCAAGGACTAAAGTGAATTCTCTAGGTAAATTGGGTACGAAGCGGCCTCACAACCCTTCATTGAACGATCTTCTGATGGCTAAATCAAGAAAGATTGACTTTGCAAACAACACCCCTGATGATCTGTCTGATGATAGCATCAATCTATGTGATTATGAAAAGTTGTTAGGGTTTGACATCAACCAAGGTACTTAATTCCTGTGTTTTATCGTGTGTGAAATTGTTCATTTTTAAATAAAGATATTATCTGTTAACATTCGAGGCTTCAAAAAATACGGGAAAGAAGCATGGTTCAAACAACTGATTGCGAATTCATGTCCTATAGTAGCTATATTCAGGAAAACAAGTGTAAAAAAATTACTGACAAGCAGGCCAGGTACACAAAACAAACAAGTCCTTCATTTCGGTTAGGCCAAATGACGGGGAACGCTTAAGCCCAAATGAAACATACCCAATTAACCCTACACACCATGATTGCATGTTCAATTCAGACAGCCCATTAAATCAAGTTGGCAGCCCATGTTTCGATCCAAATATCTCAACTACAAAACACCCAATCCGTGTTCTCTTTTCTATTGACCAAATTGAAGAAGAGGTAGGCAAGTTCAAGAAATGAATCTATGGCCGTGAAGAACTCAACACTAGGGAAAAATTTGCTTTCAAAAATAACCAAAAAGATATATCGATAATGGCATCCTGGAGCAAAATTCGTAATTTGAAATCCTCTTCAAGAATTAATTTTGCTAAGAAAGTAGCTAGGTCAAGAACTAAAGTGAATTATCTAGGTAAATTGGGTACGAAGCGGCCTCACAACCCTTCATTGAACGATCTTCTGATGGCTAAATCAAGAAAGATTGACTTCACAAACAACACCCTGATGATCTGTCGGATAATAGCATCAATCTCTGTGATTATGAAAAGTTGCTAGGGTTTGACATCAACCAAGGTACTTAATTCCTGTGTTTTATCGTATGTAAAATTGTTCGTTTTTAAATGAAGATTTTATCTGTTAACATTCAAGGCTTCAAAAAAGACGGGAAAGAAGCATGGTTCAAACAATTGATTCCGAATTCATGCCCTATAGTAGCTATTATTCAGGAAACCAAGTGTAAAAAAATTACTGACAAGTGGGCATCAAATATGGGTTACTCGGTGAAAAATGCAGTGGGTAGATCGGGAGGCTTGCTTACAATATGAGATTCTAGCTCATTCATAGTCAGTCAAGCATTTAAAGGAAAATTTTATATAGCAATTAAATGAACGTTTGTTGGCTACAAAATCGATGTAGTAATAGTGAACGTTTATGGACATCATGGTGATGAGAAAAATAGAAGATTTTGGTCGAAACTCGATGCTCTCTTGAGGTTAGATAACGTTTCATGGGTAGTTGGGGGAGATCTTAACGAAGTCAGACATGACGATGAAAGGTTAAATTCGAATTTTTATGCTTAAAGAGCTGTGATATTCAACGAACTCATCAACAACAATGGTTAGATTGAAGTTGCTCTTGTTGATAAGAGATTCATCCGGATAAGTGACCACGGACTACAATTCAGTAAGTTGCTTTTATTGAATAATTTTGTTATATTATGGGAAGATTTGTCTGTTATTTCACTTGACAGGAAGTTATCCGATCACTCCCCACTACTTCTTAACAATGGGTGTGATGATTTCGGCCCTATGAACAGCCCATAAGAATCTTCGGCTCTTAGCTTGAACATACCGGGGCTGATGAAATCATAACTGTGATGGCCCGCCAAAATCCCTATTGACGCAGCACATCATTCATCGGTCCCATTGCGAGGTTTGCCCTCTATATGATACGTTTTACAAACATTGCATTCATTTCAAAAGACGCGCTTTCTATATAAGAAAGTTTTAAAATCTGTATACATTTTTAAAGCATGTATATAAATGTTTTCGACTTGTGGTGATTTCTACATATAGACAATCCCAAAAAATGATAGTTTATAATAATACATCAGTTGACTAAACAGTCAAAATATAATACATATTAATGTATGAATGCAAAGTTTCCTTAAAAATATGCCATGTAAGACTCCATGCACATAGCAGTTAAACAGCGGAAGCTTCTTTAATACCTGAGAATAAACATGCTTTAAAGTGTCAACCAAAAAGGTTGGTGAGTTCATAGTTTTATCATAAATAATGATTTTCAATAGTTGTAATAGACCATAAGATTTCAGTTTCATAAATAACTATACACTCGCAAGTGTATAAAAAGCATTCTATAAGTTATAGGCACCCGGTAACAAGCCTTAACGTTCATGTTTTACCCTCTGAAAGTACACCGAATCAGGTGTGTTATATAAACCTCGAAGTACTAAAGCATCCCATAGTCAGGATAGGGTTTGTTAGGCCCAATAGATCTATCTTTAGAATTCGCGCCTACCAGTCATACACCAGTAGTTATAGTTACCAAGCTAAGGGGATATTTCTGGTTTAAACCCACGTATAATTAGTTTTAGTACTTGTGCCTATTTCGTAAAACAGTTAAAAAATACGCATAATTAGTTTAAACCCACGTATAATTAGTTTTAAATAGTAGCCGCCTTTGTCTCATTTTACCGACAGTTTTCACGGACAGGTATTTCGTACTCTGTTGTTAATAATTGACGGGTAAAAATATGGATAAAAATTCTACTTTTTATATTTGTGTGTGTATATATATATATATATATATATATATATATATATATATATATATATATATATATATATATATATATATATATATATGTTTTGGTCTTAAGCTTTATAAAATTAGTTGTAAAAAGGTTAGTTTATAAAGTTTATAAGCGTAATATGTGTTTTCCTAGTTTTTGACTGGACAAAGATATATAATATAATATAAATTTTAATATAATAATATAATAAATATAATAATATAATAATATTGAAATAAAATATAATAATATAATGATAAATTTAGAATCAAATTTGAATCGTAAATTTTTAAATAGTCGTATTTATTAAATACTTCAGGGGTATATTATTTAACTTATAATTAATAATTTCTATCATGTCACTTTCATGTAAATAGTAAATGAATTAATTTCATTTCATTTACTATTCAATGAATAGTAAATAAATTAAATTAAATTTAACTATTTAAGCTACACGTTGTTGTACGTTGTGCTTTACAAATTGTACATTTTTAATTTAACTTCGTTTTTTAAAAATTACAACAATTATATCATAAAAATAAAATGACTTAATACGTAAAATTTTTAATTTGAAATAGCATCGTTTAATAGTAAATTTTTTATCATTTCATATATAAATATTATAAAATTTAGTTTTCTAGAACTAATTATATTCAAAATCAATTTATTAAGAGGTTATAATAATAGAAATTATTATATCATAAAACGTTTTCATTTAAGAAAGTAAAATCATATATAAATCATGACGGGTTCGAGTTTTAAATTATAGGTTGTTCGTGAATCGTAGGGTAAAGTCCAATGGTTAATTAAATGTATGAAAAAATATTTTAATGAAACACATCAATTTGCTTATCTTGTCGGAGTTATTAGAGTTTAAATTTGACCGAAATTTCCGGGTCATGACAGTACCTACCCGTTAAAAGAAATTTCTTCCCGAAATTTGGCTAAGAAAAGTTGATAACGAAAACGAGGATATTTTCGTATCACAAAATATGATATAACTTGAATTCTTTAAATGAATTCGATTGTTAGTATAATCATTATCAAATAAAATGATAAGATTGATGAATGGAGTATTTCGAGTACCCTAAATGGGTCGGGTTCCGTTTTATGATAAGCACAAGTTCAATAAATTTCTCACTATTGAGAAATACAAATGAAATGATAAAGATTTCTCCGAAAATACAATAGATAGGATTTCAAATGAGCATAACTAGTGTTATAAGCAGAAAGAAAAATGTAATGGCACGATTATATTAGCAAACTACCGGAATCACGAAAAGTATAGGACTATCAAGAAAATACATTCTTGGTATGTTCAGATGTTAAGTAAAATAAAAGACTCGCGTAACATGGTACATGGTGATGGTAATGTTGATCAAGTACTACATTCATCATGTGCCATTAGAACTTCCGCATGACTTACTATAATATAATCACGTTGATCGGGTGTCATTATATTACACTAACTTATGCTTTCATTCCAACACTACTCTATAATATCAATGAAATTAAATTCGAATGTTACAAAAATTTTGAAACTAAAACAGTTTCCGTTATGATGTAAAATAGATAACGCGAAGAGATAATTAATTTCAGACAAGAATATTTATGAAGGTATTTTTCAGAATTATTGAGGATATTTATAATGGAAGATACGATGATATCTTAGAATTTAAAAAAAATTAAAATCAAAGGATGATGAAGAAAATTCTTCTGCAAGGATTTAAAATACGTAAAGAGATTGCATATCTTCTGAGATTTCCATCAGAAACTGAATTATCTAAATTCTTTAGGTACAAGTTTAGTCCTTGTGATTTGTCAACAACCTCCTTCATAGTTTGCTCAATCCATTTTTTAGTTCCAAATTTCTTTTCTAACATACTTTTCTTTATTATCAACTTTTGACTATTAAGACCATCAACAGCTTTGGCTACTTCATCCGCATTCTCATATATAACAAGTCCGATTCGTTGATTTTCAATCTGAGGTGCTTTCAAGAATTTTGAATTGGAGTGTTTGAACGCAGGTTGTATCCGTTAGTATATGATGGTCGAGGTGAAATCATCGCGAATTATTAAAGATACGAATAATATTCTCCTCGGTTTTATAAATAATATTTTGAATTCAAAGTATGATTTCGAAGGATGTAGCAATTTAAGATTGATGACAATTCTTAAATCTTGACTTGGATTTTGATTTGTCAAAATCAGAATATGTAATTGAATTGGCATGGAAAATGGTTGTCTTGATTTTTGTGAAATGATGTATATTGCTATGAAAGGATAGAGTATAATTAACGATTGTCGAAACATCAGCGTAACTTATTAATATGAACTTAAGTATTTCTCGGGTATTACCTACCCGTTAAAATAAAATTTCACAAGTAATATTTTGTACAAAATAATTTTTATTACAGTCTTTATGAAAATATATGTATGTATATTTTCTTCAGATGTAATATGGATTTAATGAGTTAATATTATATTAATCTCATTTGGTTTACGGTTGGAACTAGAAATGAATAATCCCTAAAACTTTAGAGATTACATAATCTTTGCGGAGTATTTCACTAATGTAATTAATACATCATTATTTATTCTTATTGATATTCCTTGGTGAAGGATGTTGATGCTCATGAAATACTTGTGAATTCCGCAAAGTACGAATGATGTTTTCTGGAAAGTTTCGAGTATATCGAAAATGGGAGTGTAAAATCAAACATGTAGTTGAATAATACACTTGGTTTATTATGAAATGGAATTCATTGGTTTGAAACAGAGATTGTAGTTAACTAAGGATGTACATCATAGCATATTAGTAATATGAATTAACCGAGTAGTATCTACCCTTTTTCAATTCATACTTAATAGCTTAGTACAAAAAATATATTATGGTTTCCAAAATTCATATATATATAATATATAAATTCTTTGGAAATAATGAGTTAATACTTCATAACTCGTTATTCCAATATACTTCTCGGTGATTGTGGTGTCGATATCGTCGGTAGTTATGGAGTTGGTGGAGCTTGTGGTGCTACAGGTGTTACTGGTGCTGGTGATACTAATGGTGATGCTGGTGGTACTTCTGGTGGCGCTTGTATAACAAGTCTAGCTTGTAGATCACACACCATTCTTGTCAGGGTTTCCTCTATCATCTCTATCCATCTACTCTTCTTGTTTATGGTTAGAACTAGAATAAGTAATCTCTAAATTTTTTTAGAAATTACATATTCTCTGCAGAATATTGCTTCAATGAGGTGATGAATCGATACTTCATCATTTGTTGTTGTTGGTACTCCTTGGTACCTATGGTGCGTATGATGTTGATGCTCGAAGTACATATTTTAGATGTGATATTGAGGTGTGGGATACGGATGTGGTTGTTGATGGTGGTAATGATACTGTTGATGTTGATGATGGTACTGTTGATGTCGATGATGCTGCTGATGTTTGTGGTATTGAGGCTTCCGATGTAGATGTTGTTAGCGGTACTGGTGTTGTTGATGGTGCTCTTAATCCTTGCACCATATTCTCTAAAGCCATCACGCGAGCGCGAAGCTCGTTGACTTCTTCTATTACACCAAGATGATTGTCGGTTCGGACGAGCGGATGAATAAGATTCAGAATTTGGGATAGTATATAATCGTGACGAGATACTCTGGAAATGAGAGAGAAAATGGTGTTTCGAACAGGTTCGCCGTTAAGTGCTTCAGGTTCTTCGCCAAGAGGTGAATGTGGTAGATGGAAGGGATCACCTTCTTCTTGTCTTCAATGGTTAAGTAGATTACAAACCCATCCCCAATTCATCTAGAATAGATGATGGCTAATTGGTTGGTATATATATATATATATATATATATATATATATATATATATATATATATACGCTGCTTTCGGAGCTCAGGTAGAATTCCATATCGGAATAGCTGTCGGAATCCGAGGAATTTGAACTAGATGTGGGACCCATCTTGTATAATCAGGGACAGATTTTTTTGGTATGAAATAGATTATAGGACTTAGATTTGGTATTCTTCAATACATAATTTACATATGTATATATAATATCAAAATCCCATAAATTACGGAGGAATCTTTGGAAGATGTCAGGCAAAGTTCACAGTAACAGATATGCTAAGATAGAAATTCGTCTATACACTATTTATGCAATAAATGCAGGAAAACGCGTCTAGACTTAAGAACGATAAGCAGGTAATTTATGACAAGAAATGATAAGCAAAATTTATAATATGTGTGATGCCCCGTACAAAACCATCGTGTACGAATCATCAACAACAGGATCATTACAAGGTTAAGTACTATATGCTGTAATAAAAGAAGTTGCATTCACGATAAAAGATGATGTCATAACCGACGTCAATTGTTTTACATCGACAGTATGCTTCTACGAATAGCAAGCATGAATAAATGTATGTGACCCTTAGGTCGTTACAAAACATAGTTCAAAAGTACTAAAGTTTGAATGCAAGGTAAAGTAGTTCATACGATGACAACTCTAAGCAGCGGGTGTCTACAGCACGACTAGTACACAGCGGAAGCTAACCTCAAGCACCTGAGAAAAACATGCTTAAAAACATCAACACAAAGGTTGGTGAGCTATAGTTTAAGTATAACAGTAAGTAAGGTAGGCCACGAGATTTCAGTGCTACAAAGAGCGTTTCAAAATAGTATGATAAAGTATATGTTAACCGTGGGCACTTGGTAACTAACTTAACGTTTATACCCCCTGAAAGTACACTTGGCAAGTGCGTATGTCTACGAAGTATTAAACACTCGTTAAATGCTAGCGCGACTAGCCCGAGTGGGGATGTCAAACCCTATGGATCCATATCTAAGATTCGCGTTCACGGTTCAAAAACCAATGATTAAACGTTACCGAGCTAAAGGGAATGTTTATGCCGTTGTATAACCCACACATATATAAGTTTAAGTACTCGTGCCTAGTATGTAAAATGTAAAATGCGCATGTATTCTCAGTTCCCAAAATAAGTTAAAGTAAAAAGGGAATGCTATAACTCACAATGATAAAGTAGTCGTAAAGTCGGTTCGGAAAAGGTGTGCAAGTAATCGGTCCGAAGGTCCTCAACCTAAGGCAAATAGTACTAAGTCATTAAATCATCTTAATAGGTTTAAAAGTATGTAAATAAGGTCTTAAGGGTCATCATCATTCATCATCAAACAAAAGGCGTAAAGTAAGTTTTGTTCATGAAAGTAGTTTAAAACAAAGGCTGATTTCAGTCAGTCACCACGCCCTCTACCCTTACTGAATTAAGGTGAGACCAGTGACCATGGCTCCGTATATGAGTCCTTTAAGTGTGGTAAAATTTATAGAAGTAAACTATTCATCGTTTGACCATGGCGATGGTCTAAGTGCGAGTAGGTCAAAAATTTCTGCACAACGTTAAAAGGACATAGTGACGATCGGAGGGCCATAAATCCTAAAACTTAACTCGGATTAAGACGAGTCCTATATGAAAAGTTATATACTCAAACAGAGCTATTTGAAAATCATAATCACAACAGCCCAGGTCTACTGGTCGGTTACAGAAACTATAAAACAGTAGGTAGCAGACAGAAAGTAGAAAAATAATGGGTTCCGGTGAGTTTGGTGCTTGATGTTCATCATGGTTCTCTTCCTTGATGCCTATAGCTTCAAGTGTACAACTCATTGATGTGTTTGCATCATCTTGACCAAGATTTGACCATCATAACCCAAGTGCAAGTCTAAGACATGAAGCACAACTCACTTAAGAGTTGTATGAAGTTTGATGAACCAAAGTTACATCAAAGTCTTAGATCTAACACATACATGAACTTTACGACTAATAATAAGTTACAAACTTGAAAGTAAACTAACTAATCAAGATCTTAAGATGTAGAACATAGTTCTTAGTTAGATCTTGAAGATCCAAGACCCAAAAGTCTAGATCAAGCATAAGTATACAAAGTTATATTTAAAGAAAACTTATTTACATGTTCTTGAACTTTTAAGTTAACTTTTAGTTCCAAGAGATATGAGATCAAGACTAACTTGTAGTACTTGACCAACAACAACCAAAATCATAAAATTAAAGTGCAAGTAAAACTAAATAAACAAGTAAAAGGTTCATGGTTGTTCATACTTTTAAAGATTCAACCAAGGTTTGATCTTTAAGTAAAGTAAACTTTAAGTTTACTTCAAGAACTACAAGTATGAGTTACAACACAAGAACTTTCTTTCTTTAACAAGTATTGGAGATCATAAACTAAGAAATTTATGTCTTGTGTGTTCTTGTTAGAACAAGATAGATGAAGAATCAAACTAATAAGTTTGCTTCTTAGAAGATCATAAGTAAATAACAAAAACAACTAGTAATTACAAGTAATCAAAGACAAGTAACAAGTAAACAAAAGAATGATGATGATGAATGATCTTGGTTCGGTTTTACAAAGAGAAAAAGAAGGAAGAAAAGATTCAAGTTTACTTACAAGAACTAGAGAAAAATGAGAGGAAAGTTGAGAGGATTTTTGCAAGTAAGTGTGTGTGTGTTTGAATGAGGTTTACAAGTAATGAAGTAATACAAGGAAATGAACCAAAAACTCCCTCCAAGTCCCTCTAGGCCTACGGCCTGCAGTAGAAACAAAAGGGGGAAGGGAAGAATTCAAGGGTCACTAGAAAGTAAAGCTTGAAAAAAGGTGGTTACTTGGTGTATGTGCATGGGGATAACAAGTTAACTAGATTCCTCATGTACAAACTAACTAGTTCATGATCTAAGTAATATTTACAAGAAGTAGTAATGGACTAGTTAGTCCAATAAGGTGTAGGGTGGGCTTATAAGTCCAAAACCATGAGTCCATTAACACTAATAAAACCCAAGTTCACTTAATTAACAAATAAATCCAATTAAAGCCCAAGTAACTAACTAATAACCTTAGTTAATTAAAATGATTAATAAAACTTAATCATGAATGCAAATAATATCTAAAAATATTATTCGTGAAGTTTCGTGTGTCACAAAGACGTTTCGGGCAATTAAAGTCAAGTTCGGGCAATCATGGCAACATGTAAATGTAATAACATACATTCGTTTAATCATACGTATTAATAATAATAATTATTAATAAATAAACGTTAGAAAATCCAGGGTTGTTACATTACCCACCTGTTAAAGAAAATTTCGTCCTGAAATTTAAGCTGAGGTAGATGGAGGAGTCGGGAAAAGGTGAGGATACTTCCGCATCATTTGATCCTCTCGCTCCCAAGTAAACTCAGGTCCTCGTTTGGCATTCCATCGTACTCGTACAATCAGAATCTTGTTGCGTTTCAAAGTTTTGATCTCACGATCCATAATCTCAACTGGTTCTTCCACAAAGTGGAGTTTGTCATCAATTGTAAGTTCTTCCAGTGGTATGATAAGTTCAGGTGCCGCAAGACACTTCTTCAAGTTTGACACGTGGAAGGTAGGATGAACTGAGCTCAATTGTGCTGGTAGATCCAAACGGTAAGCAACGGGTCCAACATGTTCCAAGATTTCAAAAGGACCAATGTATCGTGGGTTTAACTTTCCGCATTTTCCAAAGCAAATCACACCCTTCCAAGGTGCAACCTTCAACATAACACGGTCACCAACGTTGAATTCAAAGTCTTTATGTTTAAGATCAGCATAACTCTTTTGGCGATCGCGGGCAGTCTTAAGTCTAGCTTGAATCTGAGCAATCTTCTCCGTGGTTTCATGGACTACCTCGGGTCCGGTGATTTGCTTTTCGCCTACTTCGGCCCAACAAATAGGAGATCGGCACTTACGGCCATACAATGCCTCAAAAGGCGCGGCATTAATGCTCGAGTGATAACTGTTGTTGTACGAGAATTCGGCGAGTGGCAAATGCCTTTCCCAGGCCTTTCCGAAATCGATGACACATGCACGCAACATGTCCTCCAAGGTCTGAATCGTTCGTTCACTTTGCCCGTCAGTCTGAGGGTGATAAGCAGTACTCATGTCAAGACGAGTTCCCATGGCTTCTTGTAAAGAACACCAAAATCTAGAAGCAAAACGGGGATCGCAATCGGAGATGATCGATAAAGGTACATGATAGTTAAAGCTAAGGGGTATAAAATACTATTAAATTTTACAAGGAAATACTATTAAATACGATACAATTTTACACAAGATATTTATTTATTTAGAGAATGGATATACTTAAACCTTACTACAACACTTATAGGTAGTGTACCTAATCGTACAGTAGTGTAGTTTTTAGTAAGTCCGGTTCGTTCCACAGGGAAAATCTTTTAATCAAAGCTTAACGCTATATTAGTTTAATTTATAAAAATACGAATATATATAAGTAATATTATTATTTTAAAGGGGGTTTTTACCGGTTAATGACCGGTTTGTCGATTTTAAAACTTTAGTCGCAGTTAAAACAAAATGTAAAATATTAAATAAATAAAAGACTTAATTTAAAGCGTAAAGTAAATAACGATAATGAAATTGCGAATAATAAAAGTGCGATAAAATAAACTTGCGATAATTAAAAAGTACGATAATTAAAAGTGCAATTAAATACAATAACAATAAATAAAAATGCGATAATTAGAAGTGCAATTAAATATAAAATAAAGGAAATTAAATATGAAATAAAAGAATTATGCTTATTTAAACTTCCGTAATCATGATGTTTGACGTGTTGATTTTAGTTTTATGCCCATGGGTTAATTATCCTTTGTCCTGGATTATTTAATATGTCCGTCTGGTTTTTGTCCATAACAGTCCATCAGTCATAAATATAAAGTGCGAGTGTCCTCGTCAAATTATCCTTATACCCGAAGTCAAATATTCCAACTAATTGGGGACTTAAACTGTAACAAGATTTTAATACTTTGTTTAATAATTACACCAGGATGTCGACTGAGTGTAACCCAAGGTTTTAATACTTTGTTAACAATTATGCCAAGTGTCCTTGTACATAATTTCACCCATGTTTTAATAATTCTAGTGGCTATTAATCCATTCCTGTGTCCGGTTAAATGAACGATTATTCGTACATATAAATACCCCGCCCATCGTGTCCGATCGAGTGTATATGGTTATTTATAGGGACCTCCAATTGTAAATCTTTATATTAAAATTAACAAACTATCATTTAGTTAAACAAATATAAAGCCCATTAATAGCCCATAGTCTAATTTCCACAAGTGTCGTTCTTTTGTCCAAACCCCAATTATGGTACAAAGCCCAATTACCCAATTTTAGTAATTAGCCCAACATCATGATTACTTCGTTTTAAATAAGCATAATAATAACTTAGCTACGAGACATTAAATTAAAAAGGTTGAACATAACTTACAATGATTAAAAATAGCGTAGCGTTACACGGACAGAATTTCGACTTACACCCTTACAACATTCGCTAACATACCCTTATTATTAGGATTTAAAATTAAAATTAAAATTAAAATATAAATTATATATATATATATTTACGTATATATTGAGAGAGAGATGTTTTGGATATTTTTGCGATCAAACTGCGTTTGCTTTTATAGGGATTTGAGTCCAGGTGAGCTCCGCGACTCGCGCCCTTTTTGCTCTTCAAACTCCGCGAGTCGCGGAGTTTGCAATTACAGCTCACCCAGCTTTGGCTCTTTGTTTACCGACGGTTTTATTATATGAATATAATATATATATAATTTATATAATTAATTATATATTATATTATATTTATATACATAGTTAACTTGTAATTTTTAGTCCGTTGCGTCGAGCGTTGAGAGTTGACTCTGGTCCCGGCTCCGGATTTTCGAACGTCCTTGCGAATAATTTAATATCTTGTACTTTGTGTTTTGAATCTTGTACTCTTGTAATTTCGAGACGTTTCTTATCAATAATTGGAACCTCTTTGATTGTATTTTGTACTTTTGAGCTTTTTGGTCGTTTGCGTCTTCAATTCATCGAATTTGCCTTTTGTCTTCACCTTTTATTATTTAAACGAATATCACTTGTAAATAGAACAATTGCAACTAAAAGCTTGTCTTTCTTGAGGAATAATGCTATGAAATATATGTTCGTTTTTAGCATTATCAAATATTCCCACACTTGAGCGTTGCTTATCCTCAAGCAATATAGTCTTGATATACTAGAATCACTTCTTTATTCTTCACACTTTGTACATCAGTGATTTCTATACGGCGGTATAAAAAATGGTAGTAACGATATGGTTTACAGTCTCACATGACTATAAAATTTAGATCCATTAAGGAAATTAGATCTTTATGAAAACATTTGATCTTTTGAAAATTTTAATCTAGCTTTTACCCTAGATAAGTTTTCCGGAATAACCCTTCACCGGTGATTGCAAAATATTTTTGTGGGTTTGGTGGGTTTCAGATTTGAAAATTTTAGCTCAAAACTTGCGGTTTTGTGTCACCCACTTGCTAACCTTGTATTAGGAAAGCAACACGTCCAGTATACTTGCTCCGTATATTACCTTTCTGTAAACTACCGTCCGGTTGTAAAGGAAAGCATTGAACAAGCAACTGTTAAGGCAATGTCCCCTGACATGCTTTTAATTATGGTCTATAACATGTCGAACGCAATTACTATCCTTGGTAGGAGCAATAGTAAAGCTTACCCTTATGATTTTTCGGTCTGGCACAAGGTTCTGTCTTTGACCATGCTATGCAACCACTGTTCTTACGGTTGACACCCGATTTGGTTCAGATGACCTAATGAATTCCAGGTGAATTCCTAGGAATTTACATTCAATGGTAATGAACGCATTGAAAATGGGTTTTCAGAAAATAAATCGGTTTATAATTTGATCAAAATATTTTCTCGTTCAAGTTCGAGTTTAGATATCATTGAATTCCATGAGTTTGTAATTCTCAATCTTGAAGGTCAATCTCTAGGATTGAGTAATATCAGTCTTAAAAGCTGATTTTTAATCTTTAAGGAGATTATCCTTTCTGAGGATCTGATTCATTAGTCTTATCCAGCTAATTTGCACGGTGCCCCCCATTTTACGAGATAAATCCTTCTCATGGTTAGGATAAATCTGACCACTTGGTGACCCTGTTTTATGCTGAGGTCCGTGGATTTCCTGCTAATTTTAGTGATGACTTTTCTAGATTTTTCGTCAACCTACAGCTGGTCTGGACGACAACTTCCTGACCTAAATCAAGAAGCGCGTTTCTTTTTCGGAAGACTTCACTTCCTTTTAATGATGGAATTGATTCATCGTGTAGATCCATCTCTTCTTTTCTTTCATCGGGTAAAACAGTTTAGTTTAGTCCAAAGCAAAAGTATTTTCAGTTATTAGTTACAGAAATATGTGACATATGTTTAAAATATCTTGGTAAATTTTCTCACACTTGGCTTTTATTTTCCTTTTTATTGTCCTCTATTCCATTTTAAATGAATTTTAACATTTTGGTTTGTTTCTCAATTTATGTCCTTTCCGAGGTAACAATAATTTCGGTGTTAAAACCTAGTTTTATCGTTCATAAATATGTATAAACATGATTTTGAGTTCATTTAATTGAAAATTTTTAAAATTTTTACTAGAATTGGGTAGTCAGTATATAAGACTAGGGCTGTTCTTTATTATCAGAGAGCACTAGATTCTAATACAACTACTACTTTACTAGTATTTCTAATGGTAACCAAGTGTATAAAGTAAAAATTTTAAAATCCGAAAGAATTTAACCCCTTCCCACACTTAAGATCTTGCAATGCCCTCATTTGCAAGAAATCAGTAACAATTTAAATTATTGAGGGTGATTTGTGTGAAAATGATTAAATTTTACCAAAGTTTCCAAACATATTGGCGTTTGTTTGCTGAATGATAAATGGTGCATATCATTTGTTCATTCCGTCTTGTTGTTATATCACATTTATTTTGCATCTTGTCGTCAAAATTAGTTGCTTTTGCTGAACTTAATGCCAGTCTTTGAAAATGCGTTGTTTTACCCTGTTGTGTACATAAGAAAAACTGCAAACATATATACATATTTTTGAAGTTTGGTATATTACCCCACATTCAAACATTATTAAAATCTAAAAATAAAAATTTGTAAATTATAAAAACTAATACAATTCCAACATAAGTATTAAATGTATCAACATTACAAATTATAAAATAAATAAAACTAAGTAGACTAGGGATGATACTGATACCAGTAGGGGTTCCATGCATAACCATATGTGTTATAAAATGCTTCGGCTGGGTTATACGTAGGATACGGTGGTTGGATCTCTATAGACCAGGGAGGAAATACGGGCGATGGAGTAGGAATATAGTTTCTACCTATTTATTGGCAATAAGCTATGATTTGGTTTTGATGAACTTGCCAATCTTCAAATGCTCGATGTCTAGCATTTTCATACTCTTGTGAAGCTATAAACCTTTGCATTTCTGTCATTTCATTTCCCCCTCCCACATTACCTGGCTGTTGGTTTCTCTCAACCTGTGGATGTCTACCATGGTATTGTACTGCGGCGTTATTTCGCCTCTTCAAAACCTTCGCACCATGATATACATTTAAACCTATTGTATCGCGGGGTTCTGGTTCTTCGATTAATAATCCCTCCCGACTTATATCCACACCGAGATATTCAACAATCAAAGTAATAAATATACCACCTCCTATTATGCTATGCGGTCTCATCCCCCTAACCATAGCTGATAAATAATAACTCACACAATAAGGTATACTGACAGCACTTTGTGGGTCTCGAATACACATGTGGAAAAAAATCCTGTTCATTTACCTTTTCCTTATTCTTACCTCGTTGTGTAATCGAATTGGCTAAAAGCCTATGAATTACTCTTAACTCTGCTCTATCTATATCCAAATAAGAGTAATTTCCCCCTTTAAATCGGTGATGGATGGTCATTTGACTCCATACACCATGCGTATCAAAATTTTCGTCTATCTTTCTACCATTTAGTATCAACCCTCTACAATCGGCAGATGCTAACTCCTCAGGCGTATATATACGTAAAGCCTGAGCCATGTCTAGTAAAGACATGTGGCGCATCGAACCTCCTAACAAAAATCTAATAAAAGATCGATCGGTTAAACTAACTACCCGATCATTTATTTCTATACTACACAATAATTCTTCACACCATACTTTATATACAGGTCTACGCATGCTGAATAATAGTACCCAATCGTTAAAAGTAGAATTACCATACCTCTGTGTAAGTAATTCTTTAATTGGCCCGGCCAATTCTACTGCTTCTAACGGTGCCCATTCTATTACCCTAGGTACTTCAACAGCTTTAGAATGAAGAGTATGCAAACCCCTTTGGTATTTTGGATAATCTATCCAACGTCTGTCAAATCTCAAGTTCGGGTGCAAATCTT
This sequence comes from Rutidosis leptorrhynchoides, assembly GCF_046630445.1. Taxonomy (NCBI): domain Eukaryota; kingdom Viridiplantae; phylum Streptophyta; class Magnoliopsida; order Asterales; family Asteraceae; genus Rutidosis; species Rutidosis leptorrhynchoides. The sequence continues at coordinate 437,497,890 of NC_092336.1, forward strand.
CCAAGTGCATATCTGAAAATGTCATGACTGGATGAGGTATATCTTGTTTGTAGTAGTTATCCACCTCCTGTTGTTTCATATTCTCAGCAGGAGCATTGCGAGCTTGGGATGAAGATTCACCTCTTTCAGTCTGCAAAACACATCAAACATAATTTTTGTGCATCCAAATATGCATTATTGTCAGCAAAATCATCAATCAAAATAATTACAATGAAATGTCCAATTTATATCAAACTTATGCTCATTTTCATATTTTTATCAAATCTACACTTTTTCAAATAAGCATATACGAAAATGTTCGCCAAGTTCATAAGCATTCAACTCAAATAAATGTCAAAATAATCATTACTAGCAATTAAACAAGTTTCAAATGGCATTATCTCTCAAATATCAAGTTCATGAATTTTAGACTTGAAAAAGTCCACTTTAATTCTTAAAATCATGTTTAGGCTCAAAGTTTGGATCATTTAACTACCTAAACATGTTACACTACTTAATTTAGTAACAATTCATGACAAAAATCGACCATAACCTGTTTATATCAAAAAGCCCCAAATTTGCTCAAGAACACAAACCCTAGATTACTCAAAATTTGAAGTTTAAAGCTTATAATCATGTTAAATAGCATCAATCTAGGTTATACAAGCATAATACATAAGTAATTTAAGCATAATTATACTAAAAAGCATCAAAATCGAATTGGGTAAAAAAAATTGCTCAAGAACACTAATTTTTGGATTAAATGGTGTTTAGGTGTAGAAATTTACCGTTTTTCTTGAGTAATTCCTTGATAGCATCCTTCTCAACATGATTTTGTGAAAGATTTGATGAAAAATGGTGAAAATTTGCGAATTTCGTGTATGTTTTTGGGTGTTTTTCGCAGTATTTTGTGAGTGGTAGTGTGCTACTGATCTGTTTCTAGCGTTTTTATTATTTTTTTTTCTGAATTTCGCAAGTTCCGCGAGTCGCGGTGGTTTTTCACTTCAAACTCCGCGAGTCGCGGTGATGATATTAATTTTTTTTTTTTAAATAAGCCTTAACTTATAAAACAAATATAAAATAAATTTAAAATTTTGTTTTCCTTTGTTTTAGGACGAGGTCGTTTCGGATCGATGTCCTAGTCCGTCCTTTGACAAAATTTTAAAATTTGTCTTTTTGTAGCGATTGTTTTAAAAGCTAAGATTTTTAGGGTTTTTTTTTAATGTTTTTGGCATACTTTAATTCAATAAGATTAAAAATAATGATAATAAAAGTTCTCGTCCCTCCCTCGGGTAAAGCAATTTCGGTTCAAAGACCTAGTCTTCAACTTACGACGAATTTTACAAATCATATTTTTAACTTAGCGAAATAAAGTAAATTTTTGTTTTTAAATTCACACCACTTAAATTTAAAATGCATAAAATTAAAAATTCATATTTTTAAAAATTAAAAATTCACACCAAACTTAATTTAAAAATTCATATTATAAATTCACACCAAACTTATATTTAATTTTGTTGTTATACATACAAACTTATATTAAAAATATTAAATTTTTTCAAATAATGACAAACTTAAATATATTGATCTTACAAAGTTCACAATATTAATTTAAGATTTATATGATAATTTTAAAAACATGGTAAAAATAAAATTAAAAATCTTTTTGGCTTTTATCCCACTTTAATCAATCAAATATTATCAAAAATATGCGCCCCTCTTTTCGGTAAAGTAATTTCGGTTCCATGACCTAATTTAACTCATGACGAATTTTTGAAATATTTTGGGTTGATTGATGAAAGATATTTATACCTTAAGAATAAACGTTAAATTTCGCCGTGACGTAATAAATTTTTGAATGATATCAATAATTTCGGTCGCCAAACCTAATTTTATTCAATACCAATTTAATACTTTATAGCGAACAAATTAGCGTTTATTATCAAAAGGTTAAAAAATGAAAAAAATAAATAAATAAAAACTGTACAGACTTACCTGTGAGATAGTATTCTTAGTGATATGATCTATCCCACTCATAAGATAGTCGGTTTAATTGGTTTTCCATAGCTACAAAGGCGTAACCTCGAGCATTCAGTGTTTTTTCTTCTAAACATATGAACGGTCCGTCTCTGCATAAAGTAACAAATTCGGTGTTTGAATAGGTTTGATTATTTGAACATTTACCTCCATGTGACCATTTTCCGCATTTGTGACATCTTTCAAGGTGTCGTGCTCTTCTTTTCGCTGCGGATTTTGATTTTTCTTTACCAAATTGTAACTTATTATCTTCGCATCTGGATTCTTTTCTTACTCCGTCCAATCTTTCTCTGATTACTGATACTATTTCACTCGGAAGTGTGTCATTATTACGTTTAGTGATCAAAGCGTGTAGCATTAGACCATGGTTTAGTTCACAGGCAGTCTTCATTTCGTAAAAACTTAAAAAAATAAAAATTCAGAATGGAGGGAGAAGACTTGTTCTTTAGGGTCTGCTAGGGAAAGACCATTCGGGTTCCATTTTCGGGAACTACACAAAAACAGAAAATCTAACTCTAATAGAAATACATATTATCCTTTAAAAGACTTGATTCTCCCCACACTTAGTTAGCTGTGGTATCGAAATTGTGATTAACTTCATTGTCAACTTCCATTGGACTATCTATGTAATGTTTAACTCTGTGACCATTAACCTTAAATTCAATCCCATTTGAATTTATTAATTCTATCGTTCCGTATGGGAAAACTCGTTTGACTATGAATGGTCCAGACCATCTTGATTTCAATTTTCCAGGAAATAGCTTGAATCGTGAATTGAAAAGAAGAACTCTGTCTCCTTCTTTAAATTCTTTTGAACTTCTGATTCTTTTATCATGCCATTTCTTTGTTCTTTCCTTATAGATTAATGAATTTTCGTATGATTCATGTCTTAATTCTTCTAATTCGTTTAGTTGACTTAACCGTAGACGTCCAGCTTCATGTAAATCAAGATTACATGTCTTCAAAGCCCAAAATGCTTTGTGTTCAATTTCTACTGGAAGATGACATGCTTTTCCATAAACAAGTCTAAAAGGTGTGGTTCCAATTGGAGTTTTGTAGGATGTTCTAAAAGCCCAGAGTGCATCCTCCAATTTAATGGACCATTCCTTCGGATTTGATCCTACGATTTTCTCTAGAATACGTTTTAAAGCTCGGTTGGTATTTTCAACTTGTCCACTTGTTTGTGGATGATATGCGGTGGAGATTTTATGAGTTACTCCATATCTTTTGAGAACTTTCTCAAGTTGATTGTTACAGAAATGAGTTCCCCGATCACTTATTAAAGCTTTCGGTGTTCCAAACCTTGCAAAAAGACGTTTTAAAAAGTTGACTACAACTCGTGCATCATTAGTTGGGAGAGCTTGTGCTTCCGCCCATTTAGATACATAATCAATGGCTACGAGAATATTGAGATTATTATGAGATTTTGGAAATGGACCCATAAAGTCAATACCCCAAAATGTCAAATACTTCACATACTTGAATGACATTTTGTGGCATTTCATCACGTTGACTTATTTTTCCGGCCCTTTGACAAGCATCACAGGATTTGCAAAGAAGGTGTGCGTCTTTGTAAATTGTAGGCCAATAGAATCCAGCATCATAAACTTTTCTTGCTGTTAGTTGAGGCCCATAATGCCCTCCTGTTGGTCCTGTGTGACAATGGTTTAAAATTTTACTAGCTTCATCTCCGAATACACATCGGCGTATTATTCCATCTGAACAACTTTTAAACTGATGTGGATCTTCCCAGAAATAGTGTTTTATATCACTGAAGAATTTCTTTCGTTTTTGGTACGATAATCCTTTTTCAAGGAATCCACATACTAAGTAGTTTGCATAGTCTGCAAACCATGGAATTTCATTATAATCTATCTTCAATAGATATTCATCAGGAAAGTTGTCTTGTATGGCCGATTCATTTAGAACTTCTAATTCGGGATTTTCAAGACGAGAAAGATGATCAGCGGCGAGATTTTCTGCTCCTCTTTTATCTCGGATTTCAATATCGAACTCTTGTAAGAGTAAGATCCAACGGATTAATCTTGGTTTGGCATCTTTTTTCGAAAATAGGTATCTAAGAGCAGAATGGTCGGTATAGACCACCGTTTTTGCTAGAACGAGATATGAACGAAATTTGTCAAAAGCAAAGACAATAGCAAGGAGTTCTTTTTCAGTAGTTGTATAATTTGTTTGTGCTCCTTGTAACATCTTACTAGATAATATATAGGTTGAAATCGTTTTTCAATCCTTTGTCCTAAAACGGCTCCCATTGCAAAATCACTTGCATCGCACATTAGTTCAAACGGTAAATTCCAATTTGGTGTTATCATGATCGGTGCATTAGTGAGTTTCTCTTTAAGAATATTAAAAGATTTGATGCATTCATCCGAAAAGATGAATGGAGCATCCTTTTCTAGGAGTTTATTCATAGGAGTGGCAATTTTAGAAAAATCTTTTATGAAACGTCGGTAAAAACTGGCATGCCCTAGAAAACTCCTAACTCCTCTAACATTGGTGGGATATGGAAGTTTAGCAATTACATCTACTTTAGCTCTATCCACTTCAATTCCTTCTTTTGAAATTTTATGTCCAAGAACGATTCCTTCTTTAACCATGAAATGGCATTTCTCCCAATTAAGTACTAGATTTGATTGTTCGCATCTAATCAGTATTCGTTCCAGATTAGCTAGACATGATTCAAATGTATCACCGAAGACTGAAAAGTCATCCATGAAAACTTCCATGCATTCTTCTATCATGTCGTGAAAAATCGCCATCATGCACCTTTGAAAGGTTGCAGGGGCGTTGCAAAGTCCAAATGGCATGCGTTTGTAAGCAAAAGTACCATAAGGGCATGTGAATATGGTTTTCTCTTGGTCTTCGGGTGCTATTGGAATTTGAAAATATCCGGAAAATCCATCAAGAAAGCAATAGTAACTATTTTCGGCTAATCTTTCCAACATTTGATCAATGAAAGGTAAGGGAAAGTGATCTTTTCTGGTGGCGTCATTTAATTTGCTATAATCAATACATACACGCCATCCTGTTACACTCCTAGTAGGAATAAGCTCATTTTTCTCATTTGTAATGACAGTCATGCCACCCTTCTTAGGCACGCATTGAACTGGGCTTACCCATGGACTATCAGAAATTGGATAAATTAAACCTGCGTCTAGTAGTTTAATAATTTCTTTTTTAACTACATCTTGCATATTAGGATTTAGTCTTCGTTGGCGTTGCACATACATTTTATGACCTTCTTCCATAAGGATTTTATGTGTGCAATACGAAGGACTTATTCCTTTAATATCATGAATCTTCCATGCAATGGCTGGTTTATGAGCTTTCAACATAGAAATGAGTTGTGATTTCTCATTTTCAGTAAGAGAAGACGATATTATTATAGGTAATTCAGATTTACCATGTAAATAAGCGTATTCCAAATGGTTTGGAAGTGGCTTTAATTCTAATGTCGGTGGTTCTTCTATCGATGATTTATATCGATATCTGTCTTCTTCTTTTAGCATTTGAATTTCTTCTGTTGTTGGTTCATATCCATTTGCTATTAGTGTAGCTAACATTTCAGCTTCATCAATTTGTTAAGTACCTTCTCCTAAAGAACATTCTCCTGTTCCTTGTAATTCTGGAAATTCTTCTAATAATTCTGCATGTGAATCTATAGTTTGAATATAATAGCATGTATCATCTGCAGATTGTGGTTGTTGCATTGCTCTATCAACTGAAAAGGTAACACTCTCGTCCTCTATACTTAGGGTCAATTCCTTACCAAACACGTCTATCATTGCTTTAGCCGTGTTTAAGAATGGTCTTCCTAATATGAGAGGAACTTGAGAATCTTCTTCCATGTCCAGAACAACAAAATCTACTGGAAATACTAAAGTACCAACTTTAACTAGCATGTTCTCCATTATCCCTCTAGGATATTTTATTGATCGATCGGCTAGTTGTATGCTTATTCTTGTTGGTTTTAATTCTCCAAGGTCTAGTTTAGCGTATAGTGAATACGACATTAAATTTATACTAGCACCTAAGTCTGCCAATGCTTCTATTGAACTAAGACTACCCAGAAAACATGGAATTGTGAAACTTCCTGGATCAGATAATTTTTCTGGTATCTTATTCAACAGCACTACTGAACAATTAGCGTTCATAGTAACAGCCGAGAGTTCTTCCATTTTCTTTCTATTCGTGATCAGATCTTTCAAGAATTTAGCATATCTAGGCATTCCTGAAATCACATCAATGAAAGGAAGGTTTACATTTATCTGTTTAAACATATCCAAGAATTTAGATTGCTCGGCTTCAAGTTTCTCTTTCTTCATTTTACTCGGGTAAGGAAGTGGTGGTTGGTATGGTTTAACATAAGGTTTAGCCTTAACTGTGTTATCTTCATTAACCTTTTCAACTACCGGTTCTTTTTCCTTATCTTGATCAGGTTGTGGTTCTTGTGGAGTAGGAATAGCTTCATCAGAAGTTACAGGTATTTCAGGTGGTTTAAGTGTTGTACCACTTCTTGTGGTAATGGCTTTAGCTGTTACATTCCGGGGGTTTGCATTTGTATCACTAGGTAAACTTCCCGGTTTTCTTTCACCTATTAACCTTGCTAGGTTACTTACTTCTTGTTCCAAGTTTTGAATAGAAGCTTGTTGATTTCTAAATACTTGAGCATTTTGTTCATTAGTTTGTTTTTGAGATGTGAAAAATTGCGTTTGAGTTTCAACTAGCTTCGTCATCATATCTTCTAAATTCGGCTTTTTATCATCGGTTTGTGGTGGTTTGTTTTGAAAATTAGGTCTTTGCTGGTTGTAAGTATTGTTAGATATTTGTTGATTGCTAGGACCTTGTTGGTTGTTGTATGGAATATTTCGATTATAATTCTGGTTTTGATTGTAGATCGGTCTTGGCGGTTGATAATTATTCTGATAATTATTTCCAGGCCTTTGGTTTATGTATAAAATATTCTCTCTTTGTTCCATTGTTAATTCAATACTGAGACAATCTTTTGTCAAATGTGGTCCTCCACACTGCTCACAACTAATTCGTATTGAGTGGATATATTTAGTTATCTTTTCCATTCGTCTCTCGACAACATCTATCTTTGCAGAAATGGAATCTAAGTCATGGCTAGAATCGGCTCTAGCTGCTTTAGATGATCTAACGATATCTTTTTCTTGGTGCCACTCATGTGAGTGGCAAGCAGTGTTATCAAAAAATTTATAAGCATCAGTTTCGGTTTTCTTCATAATGGAACCACCAGCTGCTATATCGATGTCTTTTCGTGTAGTGATGTCACATCCTTGGTAGAATATTTGTACTATTTGACAAGTGTCTAAACCATGTCGCGGACATCCTCTCAATAACTTTCCAAATCTTGTCCACGCCTCATATAGAGTTTCAGTCGGTTTCTGTGTGAACGTAACAATTTCTCCTTGAAGTCTTACGGCTTTAGATGCCGGAAAGAATTGTTTAAGAAATTTTTCAACTAAAACGTCCCATGTATCGATCGCCCCTTCAGGTAACGATTCCAACCAATCTTTGGCTTCTCCCTTTAAAGTCCAGGGAAATAACATGAGATATATCTGTTCATCTTCCACTTCTCTTATTTTAAATAGTGTGCAGATCCTATTAAAGGTACGTAGATGTTCATTTGGATCTTCCTTCGGCGCACCACTAAATTGGCATTGATTAGTCACCATGTGTAGAATTTGTCCTTTGATTTCATAATCTGGCGCATTAATGTCTGGATGAGTAATTGCGTGACCTTGGCCAGTGCGTTTAGCTCTCATTCGGTCTTCCATACTTAAAGGTTCCAGATTCTCCATAATTGAATTTGTTGAATCTGAATCACTGGAGGATTCTGATTTAATGGTTCGTTCTTCAACAATCTCTGTTTGAATGATTGGTGGTTCCGGAGGAAAAATTAATGGTTCAGGATCTATGAATCGTCCCTGATTATTCTCCGGATTCTCAATTGTGAGGTCGGTTTCAAAAAATGGATTATCAATGGCGACAATATTAGCTAGATGTCTTGATCGAGTTACAGGTGGTGAACGTACAAAAGGTGGTGAACGTCTTGCTCGGTGCATTCACTGAATATCCTATTAGTTTTTAAAAGGAAAGAAAAATTATATAAGTTATCCAATTAATAGACTTTTCTGATTTTGCCCACTTTTCGAATAGCCAAAAGATGCAGCAGAGGGGCAGGATTCGTTTGGTCTCAATATAATTGAGGACTGTTTGGCTCCAATAACCCGGTCCACGTACAAATTCAACTATTACTACGAACTACAAAATTTTGATGTCTATCAATTTAACCACTTAAAATAAATTTTTGTAATTTTAAGAAATTTAGATAAGAAGTAGAAAAAAAATCTATGTCCTAAAACTAGAATAGCGAGAAATAAGAAAGAAAAAGAGCGCGTCGAAAAAGATCGAAAAAGAGAAGGGTTGAAAAATAAAAGGCGTCGAAAAATAAGAAAGAAAAAAAAAAGTGACTTATAAAACTTAAAAACACTCGACTAACCCAACCTTATTGCTATCACTAACTTAAAATTATAATATCAAATTGAGATTACTAATTGGAATGATAATTGATACATAGGTAAAAGGCGTCGAAAAATATTAAAGCTTACAAGTAAAACTATATCCCAAATGGCAATAACTTAAAAAGAAACTAAAACTTAAAAAGGCGTCGCAAAATTCTAAAGCACCTAAATCTTAGTCTAAAGAAAAGGCACTTAAGGGATTTTACGGCAAAGCCTAAAAATCTAAAAAAAAAAAAAACTATGGCAAAAACTATGTTTAAAACTAAAAACTAGCGAAAAATACAAATATTACGTTAAAAAAATTAAAAAGGGACAAAATATAAAAATATACTAAAAGTTGTAAAAAGTACAATTTTTATAAAAATATTATTTTTATATTATTTATTTATTAAGAGTGTTAATTTTATAATTTATTTAAATTAATTAAACTAAATATACAAATTAAATAAATAAACTAAACTTAATTAATTAAAAATTAAAACCTAATTAGGGTTTTTAATTAATAATAATAATAATAATTACGTAATTAATGCGAAATTAGGGTTCTGTGTAACCCGTGTCAGACGGCTCCGCGAGTCGCGGTGCCTCGTGGCTACAAACGTCGCAAGTCGCGGGGTTTGAAATTTCAGTTGACAGGCTGATTTAAATTCGACGTTTTACTTTTTTTTTTTTTTTTTATATTTTCTGTTTAAATATTTAAATAAAATATTTATAAAAACTAAATAAAAACTTACGTTTTAAAAACTAAAATAAAAATAGAAATACTTTATAATAAAAATCTTAAAACTAGATTTATATATTTATTTATTAATTTTTTTTCGGTTTTTAATTTTATGGTCTAAATAAACACAAAATATTTAAATAAAACTTATATTTTTATAAAATAAAAATAAATAAAATTTTGATCAATGAAAGGTAAGGAAAAGTGATCTTTTCTGGTGGCGTCATTTAATTTTCTATAATCAATACATACAAGCCATCCTGTTACAGTCCTAGTAGGAATAAGCTCATTTTTCTCATTTGTAATGACAGTCATGCCACCCTTCTTAGGTACGTTGCGCTTCCGGCTTTTAAGCTAGATTGTTCCGCGGCAGCGGCGCCAAAAATACTTGATAGTTAAAGCTAAGTGGTATAAAATACTATTAAATTTTACAAGGAAATACTATTAAATACGATACAATTTTACACAAGATATTTATTTATTTAGAGAATGGATATACTTAAACCTTGCTACAACACTTATAGGCATTGTACCTAATCGTACAGTAGTGTAGTTTTTAGTAAGTCCGGTTCGATCCACAGGAAAAATCTTTTAATCAAAGCTTAACGCTATATTAGTTTAATTTATAAAAATACGAATATATATAAGTAATATTTTTATTTTAAAGGGGGGTTTTTACCGTTTAATGACCGGTTTTGTCGATTTTAAAACTTTAGTCGCAGTTAAAACAAAATGTAAAATATTAAATAAATAAAAGACTTAATTTAAAGCGTAAAGTAAATAACGATAATGAAATTGCGAATAATAAAAGTGCGATAAAATAAACTTGCGATAATTAAAAAGTACGATAATTAAAAGTGCAATTAAATACAATAACAATAAATAAAAATGCGATAATTAGAAGTGCAATTAAATATAAAATAAAGGAAATTAAATATGAAATAAAAGAATTATGCTTATTTAAACTTCCGTAATCATGATGTTTGACGTGTTGATTTTAGTTTTATGCCCATGGGTTAATTGTCCTTTGTCCTGGATTATTTAATATGTCCGTCTGGTTTTTGTCCATAACAGTCCATCAGTCATAAATATAAAGTGCGAGTGCCCTCGTCAAATTATCCTTATACCCGAAGTCAAATATTCCAACTAATTAGGGACTTAAACTGTAACAAGATTTTAATACTTTGTTTAATAATTACACCAGGATGTCGACTGAGTGTAACCCAAGGTTTTAATACTTTGCTAACAATTATGCCAAGTGTCCTTGTAGATAATTTCACCCATGTTTTAATAATTCTAGTGGCTATTAATCCATTTCCGTATCCGGTTAAATGAACGATTATTCGTACATATAAATACCCCGCCTATCATGTCCAATCGAGTGTATATGGTTATTTATAGGGACGTCCAATTGTAAATCTTTATATTAAAATTAACAAACTATCATTTAGTTAAACAAATATAAAGCCCATTAATAGCCCATAGTCTAATTTCCACAAGTGTCGTTCTTTTGTCCAAACCCCAATTATGGTACAAAGCCCAATTACCCAATTTTAGTAATTAGCCCAACATCATGATTACTTCGTTTTAAATAAGCATAATAATAACTTAGCTACGAGACATTAAATTAAAAAGGTTGAACATAACTTACAATGATTAAAAATAGCGTAGCGTTACACGGACAGAATTTCGACTTACACCCTTACAACATTCGCTAACATACCCTTATTATTAGGATTTAAAATTAAAATTAAAATTAAAATATAAATTATATATATATATATATTTACGTATATATTGAGAGAGAGATTTTTTGGATATTTTTGCGATCAAACTGCGTTTGCTTTTATAGGGATTTGAGTCCAGGTGAGCTCCGCGACTCGTGCCCTTTTTGCTCTTCAAACTCCGCGAGTCGCGGAGTTTGCAATTACAGCTCACCCAGCTTTGGCTCTTTGTTTACTGACGGGTTTATTATATAAATATAATATATATATATATATATATAATTAATTATATGTTATATTATATTTATATACATAGTTAACTTGTAATTTTTAGTCCGTTGCATCGAGCGTTGAGAGTTGACTCTGGTCCCGGCTCCGGATTTTCGAACGTCCTTGCGAATAATTTAATATCTTGTACTTTGTGTTTTGAATCTTGTACTCTTGTAATTTCGAGACGTTTCTTATCAATAATTGGAACCTCTTTGATTGTATTTTGTACTTTTGAGCTTTTTGGTCGTTTGCGTCTTCAATTCATCGAATCTGCCTTTTGTCTTCACCTTTTATTATTTAAACGAATATCACTTGTAAATAGAACAATTGCAACTAAAAGCTTGTCTTTCTTGAGGAATAATGCTATGAAATATATGTTCGTTTTTAGCATTATCAGTACACCATGATGAGATACAACCTCCTTGATGTATAGTTGAGCAAGTCTCTCCATTGTATCCGTTTCCTTCATCGCTAGAAAGTGTGCAGATTTGGTAAGGCGATCAACAATAACCCAAATAGTATCGTATCCACCCACCGTCTTTGGCAGCTTGGTAATGAAATCCATCGTGATCCTTTCCCACTTCCATTGTGGGATCTCTGGCTGTTGAAGTAAGCCAGAAGGTCTCTGATGCTCGGCTTTAACCTTCGAGCAAGTCAAACACTTACCAACATAAGTCGCAACGTCTTTCTTAAGATTCAGCCACCAATACTGTTCTTTAAGGTCGTGTTACATTTTGCTCGCACCGGAGTGAATCGAATATCTCGATTTGTGTGCTTCATCAAGTAACAGGTTCCGTAGATCTCCATAAGGAGGTACCCAAATTCTTCCGGCATAATATCGGAGTCAAGACTCCCTAACCTCGAATCGAGAGACAAGTATGTTCAAATGTTCATGAGATATGTTCTCCTCCTTGAGAGCCTCATCTTAGGCTACTCTGATCTGGCTGTTGAGGTTCGAATGGATGGTGATGTTCTTAGCCCTAACACGAAGAGGTGCCGTCCTCTCCTTTCGGCTTAAAGCGTCAGCTACAACATTGGCCTTGCCAGGGTGATAACGGAATTCACAATCGTAGTCATTGAGCATCTCGATCCATCGACGCTGTCTCATATTCAATTGCTTCTGATCAAAGATGTGCTGGAGACTCTTGTGATCGGTGAAGATAGTACTCTTAGTTCCATACAAATAGTGTCTCCACAATTTGAGTGCAAAGACAACGGCTCCAAGTTCAAGATCGTGAGTAGTGTAGTTCCGCTCGTGAATCTTCAATTGGTGGGAGGCATAGGCAATAACTTTTGATCGTTGCATCAGTACACAACCAAAACCACTCTTTGATGCATCGCAATAAACGACGAAATCGTCACTGCCTTCGGGAAGCGATAGGATAGGTGCGGTGGTTAACTTCTTCTTCAAAGTTTGAAATAATGATTCGTGTGCGGGTTCCCAAATGAACTTCTTGCCCTTGTGAGTCAGCGCAGTCAAAGGACGCGCAATCAGAGAAAATCCTTCAATGAACCTTCGGTAGTAACCGGTGAGACCTAGGAATTGGTAAATATGCATTGGAGTAGTGGGGGTCTCCCACTTGCTGATGGCTTCAATCTTGGAGGGATCAACTTTGATACCCTGGTGGCTCACAACATGACCCAGAAATTGAACTTCCTTCAACCAAAATTCACACTTGGAGAATTTGGCGTAAAGTTGCTCTTGTCTCAAGAGTTCAAGTACCAGTCGGAGGTGTTGCTCATGCTCTTCTTTGCTCCTAGAGTAGATGAGGATATCATATATGAAGACGATAACAAACTTATCCAAGTACGGCTTACAGACACGATTCATGAGATCCATGAACAAGGCAGGTGCATTTGTTAAATCGAATGGCATCATGAGAAACTCATAATGAACATAACGGGTCCTGAATGCAGTTTTCATCACGTCACTTTCCTTCACCCTCAGCTGGTGATAACCGGATCGCAAATCGATCTTTGAGTAGACACTTGATCCTTGTAGTTGATCAAAAAGATCGTCAATTCGTGGAAGAGGATACCGATTCTTGATAGTCAATTTGTTGAGTTCACGGTAGTCGATACACATACGGAAGGATCCATCCTTCTTCTTCGCAAACAGAACAGGTACGCCCCAAGGCGAGAAACTTGGTTGGATAAATCCACGGTCAAGTAGTTATTGTAGTTGGCTTTGTAATTCTTGCATCTCGGAAGGTGCGAGTCTATAAGGTGCGTGAGCTACAGGTGCAGCTCCTGGCACTAAATCAATCTGAAACTCTACTGCTCTCTGTGGCGGCAATCCAGGCAATTCCTCTGGGAAGACATCAGAAAATTCGTTCACAATTCGAACGTCGTTCACGCTCTTCACCTCAGTTTCTACCGCTTTCACATGTGCTAGGACAGCAAAACGTCTATTCTTCATGATCTTTTGCGCTTTCACGCAACTAATGAGGTTCAGCTTCGAGGTACATCTCTCTCCGTAGATAACCAGTGGTTCGCCATCTCCTTGTGGTATGCGAAGTGCTTTATCTCCACAGATAATATCGGCCTTTATCTTGCTCAACCAATCCATACCGACGATCACGTCAAAACTTCCCAGTTTGATAGGTATCAAATCAATTTCGAAATTTGCACCAGCTATGTTGATAATAGCTCCTCGACTAATGTGGTCAACTTTTTCAAGTTTACCGTTGGCGACCTCGACAAGCATACTCTCTTTTAACGGGACTAATGACCAATTAATCTTATCGCAAAAATGTCTACATACATAACTTCTATCCGCACCAGTATCAAACAAGACAGAAGCTAAAAGATTGTTGATTTTGAATATACCTGTCACCAATTCGCTGTTTTCGTGTGCGTCCCTTGCATTAACATTGAAAGCTCTAGTGCGGGGTGGTCCGCCATCTTTTCGCTTGTTTGGGCACGCATTTCTGAAATGGCCCGTCTGCCCGCATTCGTAACACTTCTTCGGCCCTGTGGAGTTCGGCTTCCCATTCAAAGTGGTGACCTTGCAGTCTTTTCCAACATGCCCAGACCGTTGGCACTTCTCGCAGACAACATTACAATACCTAGTGTGGTGTTTATAACACCTCTTTCATTGTGGTAGGGTTCCCTTGTAGTTCAGGTTGGAGTTGGTGTTGTTGTTGGGGTTGGGGTTTCCACTGTTGTTATTTCCTCTGAAACCCTCATGTCATTTCGCCGGGTTCTGTGCATAGTTTCTTCCCCTGTTGTTGTTGTTGTTGTTGTTGTTGTTGTTGTGGTTATCCCATTTGCGTTTCTCACTAGTACCCGCTTCAGACTTAGTTTTCTCCGGTTCATCGATGGTTATCTGATTCATTAAAGTATGCGCCATGCGCATCTCTTCGGGAACATTCGGTGGTTTGGACGAGGTGACGTTTCCCTTGATGGACTTAGGGATTCCCCAGAAGTACCTTTCCATTCGTTTGAATTCCGGGGTGACCATTGTCGGACACATCAGGGCTAGTTCCAAAAATCTCCTGTTGTACCCATCAAGGTCGTTCCCAACGGCCTTTAACTGCATGAATTCCATCTCCATCTTTTGTATTTCGGTTCTCGGACAATACTCATCAATCATTGCCGCTTTGAATTCCTCCCATGGAGTAACATACACCTCATCGATACCTTTCGCTTGAGCTAACGTATTCCACCACGTTAGTGCGCCGTCAGATAGTGTGCACGAAGCAAACTTGGTCTTGTTGTCCTTCGAATAGTTGCTAACTCGGAATACTGATTCAAGTTTCTCGAACCATCTGGTGAGACCAACCGGTCCCTCGGTTCCATTGAAGTTATGTGGTTTGCAGCTCTGGAATTCCTTGTAAGTACACCCATTTCGAACGGGTGGGATAACCGGTGGTGGTGGCGGTGGAGCTTGAAGGTTTCTTTCTGCTAGGGCTGCGGCTACATGTTCTTAGATCATCTCTTCAATTTGAGCAGCAGTAGGTGTGGATCGACCGTTAGCCATGATGTTCTAAACAAAAATTTTGACTCAAGTCAAAATCCAGTATGCAAGTAGTAATAATACAGTATATAGTAACCAATATGGAATCAATACATCACATGTTATTAAATAATGCATCTAGGTACAAATACCACAGAATCATCGTACAGTAATGTAAATAGAACATCGTGCAAGAATTAAATAACGCAAAGTTCCATTAATAATAATAATAAGTTTCATACATCCGAATAAGTTCGTACAATACATAAGTAATACAATAAACTACGACTAGATTACATAATGAAATCTAAATACAAAAGTCCTACGGTGAAGGTGGGTGTAGGATGTCTAAAACCTGAGCCAACTGCTCCTCGAGCTCAGTAACCCGAGCTCGGAGGATTCCCACCTCACTTGTCAATTCCTCGACAGTGGGAGCTGGTGGGGCGGGCGGTGCTGGTGGTGCAGGTGGGGCCGGTGGTGCGGGTGGAGCGGGTGATGCCGGTGGTGCGGGTGGTGCAGACCTCACGAAATGAGGTGCAGACGTCCCGGCTCCAGAAATAGTCAGCATGTAACGAGGTGCCTTACGTATGAGTGGGTCGGTAGGGTACGGCACAAGCCGCTTACGGGCAGTAACCCTCCGACGCCGACCAAAAGCGTCAGTGAAAGCACAACCTCCATTCACCCCTGGAATAACGGTGCCATCAGGACGGTACCGCTTCTTCGGCGGGGTGGAGTGTGCCTTTATAGGTATATCAGCAGGGTCCTCGTCGTCACTGGAGTCTGATGAAGAATCATCTGATGAAGAATCGACGGATGATGAGTCATCCGAATCATGTGGTGGTGACACGGGTGGCTGAACTGGCAGTCCGAAGGCGGCCAACACCTCTCTGTGTCTGAATGGTGGAATCGGTACTAAATGTCCATCTGGAGCGCGTCGGCACGGCATGCGCATATGGTTACGGAATGGCCCTTCCCCGAACTCCGCGGGAATCACAACACCACCGATCCGGGGCTGTGGCTCCGAGGATCTGGGAGCACACGGAGCTGGAATCTCCGTAGGGTCCATGTGTCCATCAATAGTAGCCACTGGTGCAGGCGCCTGGCTGCTAGTCCCGGAAGATGAAGCGCCGGGGTCACTCGTGGGTAGCGGGATCGGTGTGTCGGCAGCAGCAGCAGGTGGGGTGGCTGACGAGTCTAAACTGCTGAAAACGATAGCAGGTGGAACATCCGACATCTGAACAAGGAAAAATAAATTTTCCATGTCAGTAAGTCATAAAGCAAGCATGTATTAGGCCAACAGTTTAAATCATGTATAACAATAAGTAGCATGGCAATAATAACGAATCGTACAGAAGTAGCATTCAATCGAAAGCAAGTAATATCATACAGTAGTGAAATCATGTAGAAGCATACGGCATATAGCAGTAAAAGTAAGCAGTATCATGCAGTAAGTTTAGCGGAAACAAGTAAACTAGCAAGTTGTAGATTAGTCCTATTAGTGAATCCTAATCGGGTCGGTCTTAGACTCACTAATGCAACCTAATTCCCTACAACCAACGCTCTGATACCAAATGTGATGCCCCGTACAAAACCATCGTGTACGAATCATCAACAACAGGATCATTACAAGGTTAAGTACTATATGCTGTAATAAAAGAAGTTGCATTCACGATAAAAGATGACGTCCTAACCGACGTCAATTGTTTTACATCGACAGTATGCTTCTACGAATAGCAAGCATGAATAAATGTATGTGACCCTTAGGTCGTTACAAAACATAGTTCAAAAGTACTAAAGTTTGAATGCAAGGTAAAGTAGTTCATGCGATGACAACTCTAAGCAGCGGGTGTCTACAGCACGACTAGTACACAGCGGAAGCTAACCTCAAGCACCTGAGAAAAACATGCTTAAAAACGTCAACATAAAGGTTGGTGAGCTATAGTTTAAGTATAACAGTAAGTAAGGTAGGCCACGAGATTTCAGTGCTACAAAGAGCGTTTCAAAATAGTATGATAAAGTATATGTTAACCGTGGGCACTTGGTAACTAACTTAACGTTTATACCCCCTGAAAGTACACTTGGCAAGTGCGTATGTCTACGAAGTATTAAACACTCGTTAAATGCTAGCGCGACTAGCCCGAGTGGGGATGTCAAACCCTATGGATCCATATCTAAGATTCGCGTTCACGGTTCAAAAACCAATGATTAAACGTTACCGAGCTAAAGGGAATGTTTATGCCGTTGTATAACCCACACATATATAAGTTTAAGTACTCGTTCCTAGTATGTAAAACGTAAAATGCGCATGTATTCTCAGTTCTCAAAATAAGTTAAAGTAAAAAGGGAATGCTATAACTCACAATGATAAAGTAGTCGTAAAGTCGGTTCAGAAAAGGTGTGCAAGTAATCGGTCCGAAGGTCCTCAACCTAAGGCAAATAGTACTAAGTCAGTAAATCGTCTTAATAGGTTTAAAAGTATGTAAATAAGGTCTTAAGGGTCATCATCATTTATCATCAAATAAAAGGCGTAAAGTAAGTTTCGTTCATGAAAGTAGTTTAAAACAAAGACTGACTTCAGTCAGTCACCACGGCCTCTACCCTTACTGAATTAAGGTGAGACCAGTGGCCATGGCTCCGTATATGAGTCCTTTAAGTGTGGTAAAATGTACAGAAGCAAAATCGTCTTCGTTTGACCGTGGCGACGGTCTAAGTACGAGTAGGTCAGAATTTTCTGCACAACGTTAAAAGGACATAGTGACAATCGGAGGGCCATAAATCCTAAACCGTAACTTGGATTAAGGCGAGTCCTATATGAAAAGTTATCTACTCGAACAGAGATATTTGAAAATCATAATCACAACAGCCCAGGTCTATTGGTCTGTTACAGAAACCATAAAACAGTAGGTAGCAGACAGAAAGCAGAAAAATAATGGGTTCCGGTGAGTTTGGTGCTTGATGTTCATCATGGTTCTCATCCTTGATGCCTATAGCTTCAAGTGTACAACTCATTGATGTGTTTGAATCATCTTGACCAAGATTTGACCATCATAACTCAAGTAACTCAAGTGCAAGTCTAAGACATGAAGCACAACTCACTTAAGAGTTGTATGAAGTTTGATGAACCAAAGTTACATCAAAGTCATAGATCTAACACATACATGAACTTTAAGACTAATAATAAGTTGCAAATTTGAAAATAAACTAACTAATCAAGATCTTAAGATGTAGAACATAGTTCTTAGTTAGATCTTGAAGATCCAAGACCCAAAAGTCTAGATCAAGCATAAGTATACAAAGTTATATTTAAAGAAAACTTATTTACATGTTCTTGAACTTTTAAGTTAACTTTTAGTTCCAAAAGATATGAGATCAAGACTAACTTGTAGTACTTGACCAACAACAACCAAAATCATAAAATTAAAGTGCAAGTAAAACTAAATAAACAAGTAAAAGGTTCATGGTTGTTCATACTTTTAAAGATTCAACCAAGGTTTGATCTTTAAGTAAAGTAAACTTTAAGTTTACTTCAAGAACTACAAGTATGAGTTACAACACAAGAACTTTCTTTCTTTAACAAGTATTGGAGATCATAAACTAAGAAGTTTAGGTCATGTGTGTTCTTGTTAGAACAAGATAGATGAAGAATCAAACTAATAAGTTTGCTTCTTAGAAGATCATAAGTAAATAACAAAAACTACTAGTAATTACAAGTAATCAAAGACAAGTAACAAGTAAACAAAAGAATGATGATGATGAATGATCTTGGTTCGGTTTTACAAAGAGAAAAAGAAGGAAGAAAAGATTCAAGTTTACTTACAAGAACTAGAGAAAAATGAGAGGAAAGTTGAGAGGATTTTTGCAAGTAAGTGTGTGTGTGTTTGAATGAGGTTTACAAGTAATGAAGTAATACAAGGAAATGAACCAAAAACTCCCTCCAAGTCCCTCTAGGCCTACGGCCTGCAGCAGAAACAAAAGGGGGAAGGGAAGAATTCAAGGGTCACTAGAATGTAAAGCTTGAAAAAGGTGGTTACTTGGTGTATGTGCATGGGGATAACAAGTTAACTAGATTTCTCATGTACAAACTAACTAGTTCATGATCTAAGTAATATTTACAAGTAGTAGTAATGGACTAGTTAGTCCATTAAGGTGTAGGGTGGGCTTATAAGTCTAAAACCATGAGTCCATTAACACTTATAAAGCCCAAGTTCACTTAATTAACAAATAAATCCAATTAAAGCCCAAGTAACTAACTAATAATCTTAGTTAATTAAAATGATTAATAAAACTTAATCATGAATGCAAATAATATATAAAAATATTATTCGTGAAGTTTCGTGTGTCACAAAGACGTTT